>NC_044369.1:10553840-10853840 GCF_007364275.1 Archocentrus centrarchus | reverse complement strand
ATTCCCGGGAAATGGCTCGTCATTTCCCGGGATTTGATTCATGTCATTTTCGGGAAAAATATTAAACCCTAGTAGCCAGTTAATTATTACAGGAGTGGCCAGGTTGAGACATTACTTATTACTCCAATATGAGGATTCATATTGGAGTAATAAGTAGTTAGATTTTTTTTTTGTGCTTTTTTCCCATTAATTTGATTTTAATTTAACCCTTAATTGAATAAAAATCCCAACTTTGAACATTTAGCCAGTGCAAAATTTATGTGACAACAGATAACTTATTTTCCTTAGATATTAAAAAAAATAAATAAATCAAAGATGCAGTTGCTGCCTTCTGGAGGCATGCTGTACAGGGCCTTTGCAAGAAAATACAGGCACCTTAATAGTTCCATCTGCCCTAGAATCACTCGCTTTGTCTTGCTGTCTAAGTCCTCATAGACGGGCAGAAAAACACCTTCACTCTCGACTTTGTTGCAGCATATGCCGTTCCTCAGAAGCTTTAAGCTTTCATTCATTTGCTAGCTGCTCCACCAGCCTTCCTGCATCTCCCCCTCATGAGCTGCGGTCCTTGAGTTGAACCGATTGTGACCAAGTAAAAACCTATTATAGCTGAATGTCAGTTCTGTTAGTGTTCTGTGTTTCTTCATAGTGGAATTTCAGGACCGTCTCAAAAAGCGCTGCCAGTGTGCAGAGACTGTTCAAACATTTATACAAGCACCTGCCCTCAAATGTCAGCAGTGCCCCCACTTCTTCATTCAGGCTCTGAGCTAAGCACCTGCTGCTGCCATTCTTTTCACTTCACATGAATGTTTTTTTATCCAGACCTCTTTGGTGCTAATGACCGCATGATGAATTGCAGAATCTCTGCAAACATCACAACATACATTCTCTTAGACTTTGTTTTTGGTTGTTTTTTTTTTCTTTTTCTGACTCGGCTTGAGCTGTGAATTCGATTTGGATTAATATTAAAACCAGTTCTTACTGCATCACATCAGTTTTTATTCCTTTTAAATCCAATTAAAACTGCTGGACTACCACAGTCTGTGTTATTCATAGGCATGGCCAGCAATTTGCTGACCAAGTCGTTGCTTGCTCATTGCGCACCATGTGGAGCAAAAGGTTTTTATCTGGGTCATCAGCTAGGCGGCTGTGCTTCAGCTTCTCCTTTCCCCTGAGAAGACTACAGAGCTCTTGGTTTAACTGCGTCAGAAGATTTCATCCTCTGAAAAATGAATGGATTACATATCAAATACATATTGATTTTCCACTTGAGTAATGTTATATTTGTGCTATAATATACAGAGATGGCCATCACAATATAAAATCTATGAGAATAATTATGACGTTTGGTGCCTGCAGCCATTTAGTTACAGTTACAAAATGGCTTTGTGTAACATTGTAACTGCACACCGTGATGTTTAAGGTGAAGGCAAGGACGGGCATGTCAGTATCTCTGTGTGTAAGTGTTTTATGTAGCTCGTTGTTGCGTCTATTCTGCAAAAACCCACAAGTGGAAATGGCTACAGTAACAGCCCTTTAGGTGTTTCACACCAAACCAGCTTGCAGCACAGCTGTAGGTAATGATGGCATTATCATTGATCCCCACAATGTAAGTCCACAGTGATCAATGCTCTCCCATGTGTTCTCCATGCAGACAGCAGCTAGATTAAGCCGCCTGCAGCAAGGAGCAGACATTCTGCAGATTAGAAAGTTACAACTGAAGAGATTGAGATTCAGTTTTTTCTGTGTGTGTGTGTGTGCGCGTGTGTGTGTGTGTGTGTGTTGCTCTGTCTCCCAGAAGCAGCTATGGGCAGAGCTTTAGGCCAGCATGTTTTTGGCTTCGGATTAGACCCGGCAGTAGTGTTTGCCAACATCTGTCTGCCATTACCCCTCTGACACTGGCAGTCATGCAGCGATTAATCAGACTGTTGTGATAGTTCCCGTTCGGTCACTCTGCACCTCAGGCACATCACTTAGCAGCAGGATGGGGGTCAGCGTTCACAGGGTCATATGTCCTGGGAGCTTTCTGTCTGTAGCTTCCTAACTAAAGCAGAAACCAGCCCTGTAGTTACTGTGCAGGACTATCTGATGTTAACCTGTGATGCTCTGCATTCATATGTGTAAGATTTTGTAGACAAAACAGTTAACTAAGAAAATTGTTGGCAAATGGTTGGATAGTAAAAAAAAAAGTAACTTCCCTTTGCTGTAAACCTATTTTTAGGGGATCAAAGGTAAAAAAAAAAACACCTAGACAAAGCTACACACAAGTCATGAAGAAATATGTCTTATCATTAGAATGCTTTACAGATTTCACATACCATAGCCTGGCATTATGTAACGTTTAAGACGTTTTCACACTTAACAGCTTTCACAAACTAAGCTGCAGATGTATGGCAGTCTCTTTAGGCGAGACGAGCTCATGTGCTTGTTGTGGGATTGGCCGGTCCATTTCCTCATTCCTCTCCTTGACAGGCACGCTCACAGACAGATGCACAGCAGCTGTATCACATGATGCTGTTTTTCAGGGTGCAGTAATCTCTAAACATCAGAAATACCAGCCACATGGATGCAGCAAGGAGAAGTGATTGCTTGAAGCAGACAGAATGGGGGGAAGGAAAAAAAATGGCTTTTTCCTCTGTTTGTTTTAAGATGTTATCTGCCTGCGCTGTGATCAAACCATGCTGCAATGAAAGCGTTACATCCACAGATGTTTGAATTCACTAGTAGCCCAGGGAATAACACCCTTATCAAGAGGAGCTGTTATGTTGGCAAAAGGTAAACACCACCTGCATTTGTCTGGTCTCTGTGACTCTGTCAGTCTGACTTGCTTTATCAAGGCTCACTCTTAGTGTTGTAGGTTTGGTAATATATTTGATAAGGGCTGTTTGGCATCGAGTGAGAGGCACTTGGCCTCTCACTTGATGTCCTCAGGGCTTGTGCTGTGGTGTGATAGCACTCAAGCATACTGCTTGTAGAAAGAAACAGTTTGTGGTGAAATTTAGATTATGTTTATGATGTAAGAGTCTTTCAAACATTTATGACTGTGGAAGGGGAACTGTTGTGACTTTCAGTGTTGCTGTTTTGTTTTGTTTTTTGTTTTTTTTGCCCTAGAGCTATCTTTTCAAAACATCTGCACACTGAAAATGCAGCTCTTGGGATCTTTCCCCCCCAACTTTCTTTGTATTTTTTTAACCACTTCTGAGCTGTAAAGTGTGCGAGGTTATTCTTGCACATACCTCCACTGGCCTCAGGAGCTGAAATAAAACCAGCAAGCCTACGGCTGGTTTCCTTTGTGTATGCCTGAGCCTTTTTGTCTCCTGAGCCAGTGAAGATAATTCAGCATCACTCTCTGGGATAAACTGTTATCAAGGATGCTCAGTAATTTGAGGCAGTGATGAGGCTGGGATGCAGGCGAGGCCTTTAATGAGATTTGCTGGAGGTACTCTTGGTGTTGGCTCGCTGATTGTGTGTAGTTTCGCAGTGATGGCGCTCCCCTGTTTTTGTGCTCTTTCTGTGTGACTTTAAAGAGAGAGAACAATTGAAAGAAAAAGATACCTACCCCCTGGTATTCTGCAGCATGCGGATGTTATTTTTTTTTCACTTCACCAGACAATCATGCACAGAATGCAGCAAAAAACAGGATGAGCTGCAGAGTCTTGCTTTATATAGAAATATTCACTGTAGCTGGCCGTGGAAAGCTTAGCTGTAAAAATTCCACATATATATCTATTAACTATATTTCTGGGCTTTTCACTACTTGCATATCAACAAACCATTATTAGCTTTATTAGCCACAGTGGTGTTGGCCACTTGTCACTTTCTCATTAGTTTTCTTTACTAAATGCAGCCAAGCTTCATCAAACAGAATTATACAGCTTTCTCAGCTGGAAGTTTTGAGGTTCATGAAAAAGTTTTTACTTTAATTTAGTTTACTTTAATTTTAGACAGTCTTTCTTGCAGTTAGGCTGTTCTTTTTATTCTTGCTGCAGATAATTAATAATTGTAATTTGTTTCTCTTTCTGTTACTCTCCCTCTCAGGTTTCTGAATCAAGAAGAAAGAAGAGTAGCTTTCTGAGGCTCAATCTCTAGAAGAATTTCTCATGAGCGGTGGATGAATTATGGATAGAGCTGGCCCCTCTCAGCTATCTCATTCTGACCTCTGAGCAGCCATGTCTCCCCTGCATCACCCAATGAGGAGGAACCCCTCCCCACATGTGGGGCTGTATTCTCACACAGAGTTGGATTAATAGCCAAACCTCACAAAAAAAAGAATGGCATTAGCTTGCGCAGACTATGACTCATCAGAGTACAGGTGAGGCTCAATCTCTAGCCAATACCTGCAGGACTCTTAAGGCGAAGTAATCAGCCTCAGATGACCTTCACAGAAGGACAGCGTTATACCCCAGCTTTGATGAATTAGTATTTATTCCACTGCCTTGTTGACAAGGTCAGCCATGGCTGCTGCTGATACCCAGAGCAATGGTTCCTTGAAGGGACGAGGAACAGACTGAGAGAGTCAACAATGCAGCGTAACGGTGGTGGCGTGGGTATCGTAGGCCAGCCATGGATGTTTCGCCGCGTCCGTCTCACATGGCTCAGTTTCATGCTTTTCTTCATCCTGGTCTTCTTCCCACTTATTGCGCACTACTACCTCACTACCATTGATGAAGCTGGGGATCGTGATAAGCACATCTTTGGGCCCCGGCCTGGTGGCGAACTGTGCGAGGCCAAGCATGTGCAGGACCTGTGCCGCATCCGCGAGTCAGTCAGTGAGGAGCTGTTACAACTGGAGGCAAAGAGGCAGGAGCTCAATGGGGAGATAGCCCGACTTAACCTGCGCATCGAGGCTTGCAAGCGGAGCATCGACAGCGCCAAGCAAGATCTGCTGCAGCTGAAAAATGTTATCAGCCAGACGGAGCATTCTTATAAAGAACTGATGGCCCAGAACCAGCCCAAGCTGTCGTTGCCTGTCAGGTTACTTCCTGATAAGGAGGATCCAGGGTTGCCACCACCCAAGTCTCCACGCTCCTGCCGCCTGCGCTCCTGCTTTGACTATGCGCGCTGTCCCCTTACATCGGGGTTCCCTGTTTATGTCTATGACACAGATGCCTATCCATGGGGGAGCTATATTGATCCTTTGGTGAAGCAGGCTTTTGCTACATCAGTTAAGAGCAACATTTATGTAACTGATAACCCCGGCATTGCCTGTCTGTATCTGGTACTGGTAGGGGAGCTACAGGAGTCCCCCTCCTCCCCACTGCCATCTCCTTCAGAGCTAGAGAAGCAATTGAAAGCTCTTCCTTACTGGCGATCTGATGGACACAACCATGTACTGGTGCATCTCTCTAGAAAGTCTATGACACAGAACTTCCTGTATAATGTGAGCACCGGACGAGCAGCAGTTGCACAGTCTACTTTCCTGGAGCAGCAGTACCGTGATGGTTTTGACTTGGTTGTGTCCCCGCTGGTTCATGCCCTGTCTGAACCCAACTTTTTGGAAGTGCCACCTCAAGTTCCTGTGAAGAGGAAATACCTTTTCACATTTCAGGGGGAGAGGGTGGAGTCCCTGAGGAGCAGCTTACAAGAGGCACCACCTCAGTCTTTTGAGGAGGAAATGGAAGGAGATCCACCAGCTGACTACGACGATCGCATAATCGGCACCTTAAAAGCAGTGCAGGACAGCCACTTGGATCAGGTCCTAGTGGAGTTCACTTGCAAGAACCCGAGGCCAAGTTTGCCAACAGAGTGGGCTCTTTGTGGAGAGAGAGAAGACAGACTGGAGGTGCTCAAGGCTTCTACTTTTGCCTTGGTTATTGCTGCAGGAGATGGACATCTTATAGCATCAGCAGGTTTTGGGATGCGGCTATTCGAGGCTTTAGAAATGGGCGCCATCCCAGTTGTGCTGGGGGACCACTCCCGGCTGCCTTACCACCAGTTTATCCGCTGGAGCGAAGCTGCCATTTTGGTCCCTAAGCCACGTGTAACAGAGTTACATTTCCTCTTGAGGAGCTTATCAGACAATGACATGTTGGCTATGAGGCGGCAGGGCCGCTTTCTGTGGGAGACGTACTTCTCAACCTCAGAAAATGTTCTTAACACTATTCTGGCCAGTATCAGAACCAGTATCCAGGTTCCTGCTGCACCCATCAAAGAAGAACCAGTTCATGAGATTCCTCACAAAGCTGGGAAGCTGGCTGGGACGGATGCCAACCTGGCCGACAATGGTGATCTGGATTTGGGTCCTGTCGAGACGGAGCCTCCTTATGCCTCTCCGCGCTTTCTCCGCAACTTCACATACACAGCTGCAGACACCTATAGAGCATGGAACCGGGCCCCAGGGCCCTTCCATCTGTTTCCTCACACTCCTCTTGACCCAGTGCTGCCCTCTGAAGCCAAATTCCTTGGCTCAGGTACTGGTTTCAGGCCTATTGGTGGAGGTACAGGAGGCTCTGGGAAGGAGTTTCAGGCCGCTCTGGGTGGGAACGTGCCTCGAGAGCAGTTCACTGTAGTCATGCTAACTTATGAGAGAGAGGAGGTGCTGATGAACTCTCTGGAGAGGCTGAATGGACTACCATACCTCAACAAGGTAGTGGTTGTGTGGAATTCTCCCAAGCCTCCTTCAGATGACCTGCTGTGGCCAGACATTGGCCTTCCAATTGTGGTGAGTATAGAAAAATCTTTTCATTCAACGAATGTGCACAGATTTATCTATATTGCATTGTTTAGTTCTTTTAGTAAGGAATACATCTCTTGCTCATCCTTTCCTCTCTGAAATGCAAAAAGGTAACCTGCAATGTTTGATGTGTCAGATGAAAAGTTTCTTTGAGTACATCAGGATCAGTCTCTTTGAAAGTCTATTGGAGTCCATACAAATTACCAGCAGCTTTGCTAAAGGGATTGAAGAAGTTTGACATCCATGAATAATAAAATTTGTGCCTTTGAACTAAGGATGAAAAATCAAATATTCATGTGGTTCACATCCACACCATTAGGTTGTCACACTGACTTTCTTCACATGTGGTGAGTTGATAGGGAGGCACTAAAGAATTTGGTGCTGCCACACTGAAACTGACACTTATATTCACCATCTTTGTCAGTGAAGTGCTGAAGTGTTTTGTTAATTATTAAGCTAGTTAAATTAATAATCTAAACTAACGTATTCCTTTAGCAAGCTAAAAGGAACCTCTTGGATGTGAAGATTTGTTGTTTCTGTTTAGTATGTCACTGTAAACTAAATGTCTACCAGCTTTGTCGGTATTGGCAACACAAACACAAGATATGTTGGAAGCAGAAGAAATCTACTGTCAACTGCTATAAATAAACTCTCAACCAAAAAAAATCTGTCACACAGTGGCATTGTTTCAATAAGCTTATACAATGTCACAATATTATTTATTTCCATCCAGCATTGCATTAACTCTTCTCCAAGATCTTGTGTTGATGATGGAAGAATCGGACTGCTGGGTAGTCTTCTGCAGCACTTCCCAAAGATTCTCAGTGGAGTTCAGGTCTGGACTCTCTGGTAGCCAATCCCTGTGTGAAAATGTCACATACTCCCCAGACCACTCTTTCACAGTTTGAGCCCAGTGAATCCTGGCATTGTTATCTTGGAATACTCATGCTATTAGGGATGAAGAAAAAAAAATCCACTGATGGAAAAACCTGGTCGTGCAGTATATTCAGGTAGACAGCTGACCTAATTTTTATATCGTAACACTTCCTTCCCAGGCAGGCACTAGGCATGATGGATGCATCACTGCATCCACCTGCCTTCTTACCCTGATGCTTTCCATCACTCTGGAATAAGGTAGATCTGGACCCATCAGAGCATATGACCTTTTTCCATTTCTCCAGAGTCCAGTCTTTATGCTCCCTGGCAAGTTGAAGCCTTTTGTTTATACTGACATTCTTAAGGCTGGACAGCTGTTTAGTTCCAGTCCCATAAGTTGTCGTTGCTTTGTGCATGCTAAAATGTTCTTACTTTCATTATTTAACACAGCTGTGCGTTCTGCTGGCAGTTTGTGATTGGAGAGCACTGAAATATTTGGTGAAATCGAATCTTAATCATTTTTTCACAAAGATTTTTTTCAAGATTTTGACTGCATTTCTTCATCAAAGATGATGGTTCACCACTGTCCTGCTGGGTTTTAATGCATTTGAGAGTTCTTTACCCAGTTTTAGTAGTTTCAGCAGTCTCCTCCGCTTTTTTTTTGCTTGATGCAGGCCAATCATTTGACCTCTCTGAAACAAAGTAAGCCCTTCTTCACGCAACCCTAAAGGGATTTAACCAGGGATCTTTTGCATGTTAGAAGAATGTGTAAACCGCTCCACAATAGAGCTCATATGTTAGTTATATTAAAAAAAGGAAAAATGATGGCATCATAGTTTAATTGTCCAGGAATGCATTTTACAAACTACTTGGCAGCTTAACTGAAAGACAACACACCGCCATATGCTCAGCTGAGAGGCTGCTGTTACATGTGCTACACAGAGTTTTGAGATTGTAAAAGAGACAGAGCCCCTGTGCTGTTCAGACTGTGTGATAACATTAAATCTACATTGCCTCAAGCATATAGATCTGCATTATATTATTGAAAAAGTTTCCATATCGCATATACCTAACAGTTTACACAGATGCCAGTATGCATCGGTTTGGCTGATATGGGACTTGATCTCTACTAACTGGTGTTAAAAGTGCTTGTTTTTTGCAGTCCTATTTGAATAAAGTGCACCTAAAGTTCTTGTGAAAACTTCTAAAGCACTGTACTTATTTTACTTTGCTCAAACTTACTGTAACAGTTTAAACCCAACAACGATTTGCAGCAATATACCGGAAACAGACTTAGAGTTTTTGAAGCAGTTATTACATAAGCACAAAATGCACAGTATGAAGCATTAGCTCAAACATGTTCTCATCTAGACTCTTAGTTCTGCTTTAAAAAGTGCCTTTTATGAATGCTCTTTCTACCTCTCATACCTGCAGGTGGTCCGCACAGAAAAGAACAGCTTGAACAACCGCTTCCTGCCCTGGGATGCCGTGGAAACCGAAGCCATTCTCTCTATTGATGATGACGCTCACCTTCGCCACGATGAGATAATGTTTGGATTTAGGTCAGTGATAGTGAAGAGAGATTTTTTTTTTTGGGGGGGGGTATCACCTGGTGCACATTTGGTGTTTAACTGTGCTTATTAAAAACATATAAACCCGTCTTGGAAATGTTATTGCAACACTGAAAATGAAAAATTGATTTAATTAGATCTTTGTGACAAAGATCAACAAAAAAAATCCTCTTAATTCTAATGTGAAAACAGAGCTCTACAAAGGAAACTTGGTTAATTACAAATACAAACAAAGCACAGTGCTTGTTTGTTTAATTATTTGCATTTTTATTGGTGTTTTTTTGGCTTGCAAGTCATTAACTGAAAACTAAATTTATAGATAAAGATAATAAGTTGTGCCCTGTGCTTTCCTCAGGGAGAGTGCTGTAAAGAAAACTGAACACAAACGCGGAGTTAAATAGAAGGGAGGGAAAAAAAGCCTCATTTCCCATAGGAATTGAAAATGTCCAGAAAAATGCAGAAGCATCACATTCCTCAAAAACACTTTATCTGACAGTGAGACTGAGCCACCCGCTTAGAGACTAAAGTATAGAAAATAAAAAGGGAAATGTGCTGTCAGTGTCTTGCCCGTACAGCAGTTGAATATGAAGACCGTGCTTAAACCAATTAAACGATCAAGCACGCTGTTAAGTTATTTTAGTTTGCAACCTCTCCCCTCTGTCAGATTTGTCTGTGTCTCGATGCTGCAGCAACTTGTCGAGGCAGGCAAAAACTAGCTCGCTGAGCATGAGCACGCTGGGGTCATTTGTCATGAATTATCTCAAACTCCTCCAGAATTGCATAGGAATGTTTCCCCCTCTCCACTCTCACCAAAGAGCAGAAACCACTCAGCAGTTGAGTGCGTTAGACATTTAAGTGGTCTCACATGAACTCACTCAAGACTTTAATTTGCTCTTTGAGATTTCTTAAGTTTGTGAGTCAGAGGTAGGAATTTCAAGCGATGTAGTGAAACACTTCTTGTGTGCATTCCTGCAATGAATCTTGAAAAAACAGATATATACTAATGGAAAAGAAAATAATTAATGCTTGACAGGAAAATGGTCACATTGCTCACTTGGCTAACAAGTTGAAACAGATGGATCTGATGGGGCAGCATATGTACAGTCACTCGAAATCCAAACACAAAAATCCATGATTAACTCTTACATACACTTGACTGTTGTGGATTATGTCTTTTATAAAAAAAAAAAAAAGTACATTTCACTATTAATTTGTACTCCGCTCAAAGAAATCAAGGGAACACTCGATCATTACAGTGGAACACAAAGTCGGTTCAACTTCAGGGATACAATCTGTCCATTTATGAAGCATAAACCAGAACTGGCGGGTCCGGCAGTGGCCCCCGTTCTCTTGACAAATGAGAACAGGATCACACTGAGCACATACGACAGGCGTGAAAGTGTCTGGAGATGCCATGACAAATGTTGTGATGCCTGCAACATCATCTATGAAGAGACTGGGTGCCAGTAGCGGACCTGCCAGTTGTGCTTCTTTCTGCAAATGCCAGTGGAGCGACATGGCGCTGGCCTGTGAGCACAGACCCCACAAAAGGATGTCAGGCCCTCATGCCACCCTCACGGAGTCTGACTCTGAAATTTTGGCCAGTAACCTAAGTAGCCCGCTGGAGGTCATTTTAGCAGTGCTCCTCCTGTTTAGCCTTTTACGAGGCAGCAGATACGGAGCTGCTGCTGGGTTGATACCCTTCTACAGCCACGTCCAGCTCTCCTCATGTCGATGCCCATCCTCTGGTGTCTCCTGCGCATTTGTGAGACCGTGCTGCGAGATGCAGCAAACCTTCATGTGACAGAACGTATGGATGTACCATCCTGAAGAAATCTGAATGAGCTGCAGGTTCGATTTCATGCTACCAGCAGTGACAAGGACACTAACGAAAAGCAAAACATAGAGAAATCAGTCAGGAAGAGTATGGCGATCACAATGGTCTGTGGCCATCACCTGCAAAACCATTCCCTTTTTGGGGGGGTTAGTCTTGTTGTTGACTCTCCAAGTGTACCTGTTGTCACATTGATTTGCACCAAAGCAGGTCACATGGCTTCACAATAGTTTGTTTGATATACCTAAACTTTAACAGACTTTGTGCTATACTGCGATGATCAAGTGTCAAATTTTTTTTTTTTTTGCAGTGTATTTCCAATCCTAGTTTAGTCTTAAAGTATGTTTAAAGTGGTTTATGAGGGTCTCAAAAAGGCTGCCTATGCATTGCATACATGGCAGCTTTTACTGAAAGAGTTAATCAGCACTCTTTTAAAAAAATGTTTTTTTTTAAACAAAAGTTTTATTTTTGCCAAAATCATATTTTCAATGTTTGGTTCAGTTTTTTTCTTTTCTGAAAAACCTGAAGAAAAAAAATGACTCAGGCTATTATTTTAACAGGTGCAATCAGTAGTTGGCAGGATAAAGAACAGTAAATAGGTTTTTGATGTATTTGGACAAATGGCATTAGATTTGGTTTTAATTACTCCGTTAAAAAGAATCCGGTTTCCATTAATTGTGTGCATGTTGAGAGTCTGTGAGACCGAGCTCCTGGGTCTAATCTTACACGGTAAATCATCCTTGACAGAGCATATCAATAAGATAGTTGTTAAAATGGGAAATTATATTTCTGTAGTTAAAAGATGTGTAACGTTTTTGACATCACAGTCAATCAGACAATTAATCTTGTCTCATCTTGATTAATGCCCAGTAGTGTGGTTTAGTGGCACAATGGATCTGATTTAATAATTTTATTACCCATAGTAAGAACCAATTCAGTTAAAAGAACACATTTATGAAGGAATCGAGATCATTGCCAAAACAGAGAACACAAGAAACCAGTAAAACTGGAATTTAAAAAATATTTAAAATAATATTTATTTGTCATGACATCTTACTACAGGTAGAAATTAATAGTGGTTGATTGTTTTGTTATGTAGTGTGTCACAATGCTTACTCTGATCGGGGCCATAATTTGTGCTGCATTTGTGTTGTGTTGATGTTCTTATTTTTTTGGTGTGTGTGTTTGTTTTGCTTGTGTCATGATGTTGTTTGTCTATGTTGTTATAGTGCACTGTCAAAGATTTGTGACCCCTGTAAGAATAGCTGCTGTATTTTTTCAGTTAATGCCGTCTTAAACTGTACCTGTAGACACCCTGTATTAATTCAGTTGGTCTTAATTAATTGATTCAAATTAGGATATTTTGTTGATTGTTTGGTGGTATCTCAGAGTGTGGCGTGAGGCTAGAGATCGCATTGTGGGTTTTCCTGGGAGGTACCACGCGTGGGACGTCAACCATCAGTCCTGGCTCTACAACTCCAACTACTCCTGTGAGCTCTCCATGGTCCTGACAGGAGCTGCTTTCTTCCATAAGGTCAGAAAAAAAAACAAAACAAACCCAGCTACACCCCGGCAAATTCACTTCTGACTGTGTTGTAGCCATATCATTTACATATCCCCCCTTGTCTTCACGTTCTTGTAGTACTATGCGTACCTGTACTCCTATGTGATGCCCCAAGCCATTAGGGATATGGTGGACGAGTACATAAACTGCGAGGACATCGCTATGAACTTCCTGGTCTCTCACATCACCCGCAAACCACCCATCAAGGTCAGTGACAGAGCAGGCAGTCTGGCTCTGGATGCTTTGCACCTCCCTCAGGACGTAGGTATTTATATTTCTGCCCGCTTATCCTTGCCATTACTCAAACTGGCATATCCAATATTCCACACAAATTATACTTTTTAAAAATACAAGATCGAATCGGTGCGTTATGGCCGATTTTTCTCCTGGATTTTTATTGGAAGGACATTTATTACCGGAGAGCACGCTTATGGCTAGACAAATAATTATAGCAATCAAGCTGGAGAAGCTGTTAGAACAGAATTTCATTGCAGCCCTCACTTTAAGTTCTTTTTGATTTAGTGGGGTGTTAATATTCAGGGGCGTTTCACAGGGGAATTAAGGACGTCTTTGATGGAGTGTGTTGCATGACAGCATTTCGCTGCTAGGAATGAGCCTTGTGAATAATGAATTTGGGGCAACTTTGAATGTGGAGCCATAAGTGGTGAGGGAATATATTTTTCCTTAAAATAAGACAAATAAAGAAGGAAATAAAGTTGTTGTTTTTGTTTTTTTTTGTTTTTTTTTCTGTACCACTGGTGAGATATTGACATCTTTTGTAGTTTTTTAGGTTCCTTCTCCCTTTTCTCCTGCACGGCATGTGTGCAGTCTGCAGTAATAAAAACAGCTGATAGATTTTGCTTTGGTTTGTTGTCAGATTCACTGGATTCAGTGGAAGGATGGCACCATCTGTTTGTTTGCAATGTTTCCAGCTAATCTGTTTTAAAACAAAAAAGAAAAAGTAAAATCATGTAAACAGGGTTGCCATTGGTGGCATTAGAAATAATACAATGCTAAAAGACCAAGACTAAAGATAAACATATCTGTCAAAAAGTCAACATAGTAATGGTTAATAACCCATGCAGAAGCACTGTACCACCTGAGCCACAGCCCTCCCCTTTCAGCTGACGCTTTTCTGGCTGAATAACACCAATAAGAAGGCAGGTTTATTGCCTACTTATCTAGTAGAAATAATTCCACTTTTCTTCATTCTCAAGTTGACTTTTAAATCTTGGTTTTATATTTCTTTCCCTTCTGTATTCCCTCCGACAACAGGACTCTTTCTTTTGCTGTGTAGTGTTTCCAAAAGTTAGTCCAGTTCTTCCAGCATCAGTCACTTCAGCTACCTGAGAAAATCTACAAGTTACTGCAGGAAAACAAAAGCATTATCCCCTTCCTATTTTGGCTACACAACCAAACCTTCGTTTTCCCCTGGACGTTTCGTACCCAGTGGACAGAATTAAATTGTGAAGGTGAATTAAATGCAGTGTCAAAAATACATTTCCAAATTCCACAATCACTATAATAATAACATTTACTTTCTAATGATAAGGTAAAAAATAAAGCTTGCTATGTTAAAGGTAGGGGGAAAAAATTAAAATGAGGACCAACCAATATGGTGAATGTGATGCTGTCTTGCATAATTTTGGCTGGTGTTGATATCATGAGCAGGACAGAGCTTAATGTGAACTGATGGCTTCTGGAAGCAGCTTCTACACAGTGAGGAAACCTTTTCCCCATCATGCCACAGATTATTATGCTGTTTGGCCTTGGATCTATAAGCTAGATTTTTAATTATGCCACTTCACTTAGATGGTTTGCAGTTTACACAACTTTAAAAAAGGGAACACTTAAATCGCATCTTGATGAGGAAAATAATTAGGTTGAAAATCTTTACTGATATATACTGTGTAATTAGTTGAAAACAAAATAGCGTAACAATTGTCAGTGGAAACCAAAAATCATCCTTTGAGGGCTAGATTTAAAATCACATCAGAAATCAACATCAAAAATTAAATCACTAGCTGATCCAGCCTGCATCACAATGTGGCTCCTGCATCATAATGTTTATGGCCCCAACATGCCTGCAACACTTGGACATGTCCCAGTGAGCCATTGGATCTTCTGCAGTGCTATTCAGCAGTCAGTTACAGTAACATCTCAGCTAGATTCAGGTCTGGGGAATGTGAGGGCCAGTCAGTGACATCAGTGCCTTCATCATCCAGGAAGTGCCTACACACTCTGAGTTTATGCCTCCCCACACTCCATCACTGACCCATTGCCAAACTGATCATGCTGGCCGATGTTGCATGTAGCATAGTTTTTGCCACAGAAACCTCCAAACTCGTTCATCAGGGATCTAGCCAGAAAAAATTCACAGCCCGACGGTATCAGAGGATCAGATGACCACTTACTAGGTCTAATAGCCTCACCTGCTTGCTGATTATGGTAATAGCGAGCAGTACCAATAGCAAACTGGTGAAATTCTCAGCCCGGTGCAGCACTGGGCAATCCACCGCTGGCTAGAACCCTGTTCATGAATGTCACATTTGTGAACCTGCTTTCATCTGTAAAGCAAACAGGGTGTGAATTGTGGACTTTCCAATTCTTGTGTCCTCTGGCGAATGCAAGCTGCATGGTGCTGGGGTGTAACCACACGTCCCTACTAAAGGACACCTCATGAAGTCTGATTTTGACACTTAAGTCAGAAACATATGCGAGTAACCCACTGGAGGTCATTTTGTAGGGCTCTGGCAGTGCTCCTCCTGTTCAGATACTGATGGGTTGATGCCCTTCTACAACCCTGTCCATCTCCTCATGTTTTCTCCACACTCTTGAGACTGTGCTGGGAGACACAGCAAACCTTGCAGCATCTCCTATGGATATGCCATCCCAGAGGAGCTGGATTACATGTACAATCTGAATAGGCTGCAGGTATCGTCTCATGTCTTGTCATGCTAACAGCAGTGACAAGGACAAATACAAAATTAGAGAGAAATCAGTCTTGTTGTTGCCTCTGCAGTGCACCTGTTGTCACTTTCATTTGCAGCAAAGCAGGTGAAATGGATTCACAATAGATGCTTTCTACTGGACAGATTGATCTCCCTGAAGTTTAACACACTTTGTGTTATACTGCAATGATTGAGTGCCCTTTAAAAATTTTTTTGAGCAGTATACAGTTTATAAAAAGCTTCAGGGTGTATTTAATTCTGACACATTAGGCTGTCCATTAACGGCACTCTTTTCCTCCCACAGCAGTGTTGTAAAATCACACATATTACATAAAATAACATTTCAGACATGCCTACAAAGTAAATTTAAGCACTACTCTTTCTGTCTATTTCAGGTAACATCTCGTTGGACTTTCCGCTGTCCCGGCTGCCCTCAGGCCCTTTCGCACGATGACTCGCATTTCCATGAGCGACACAAGTGCATCAACTTCTTTGTCAAGGTCTACGGCTACATGCCTCTGCTCTATACGCAGTTTCGTGTGGACTCGGTGCTGTTTAAGACTCGATTACCCCACGATAAGACCAAGTGCTTCAAATTCATTTAGCATCGGACCGAGAGTCACAACAAAGAGCCAAAAGCAGAGTGAATCGAAGGATTGAAAATACTTAGAGAACAGCACCTTCCACTGCAAGCAGTAATAAAGATGGATTGGTGGACTGCAGGGCAAATGGAAAGTAAACCCAGACAAAAGACAAGTTAAAAGCTGTTGGCTGGTGGTCTAATCAGCAACACTACTGAAAATGTGAAGGGTGGAAGCTGAAAGGAACCACTGCCAACAAAAGAAGCCTTTTTCAGTGGATGTCACTCCTCTTTTCCTCGTGTTCTCTGATCATGCTCAGTCATCAACCACTAGCTGCAGATGTCATTTGCACCTCTTAACTGCCTGCTGATGAAAGAAGGTGGGTGTACACAATGTACAGAAACTCTCCGGGGTTAGCAACACCTGATAATGGAGTTGGTGAGTAACTGACAGATGCCAGGCTGTGTTCGACCCAGCAGACTGTTTCAGCTGAGAGATCAAACAGCACTTGGCCGCCACGACGCTTTTGTTTTATGGTTACAACCTATACTTCTTGTACATGTGTATGAGAGAAGCACTGAAGGTCAGAAATATTTTATTGATCTTAATTTTTTTTTTTTTTTTAAATAATGTCGTTTAAGTGTAAATCTTTATGTGGAGTGAATCTTTTCCAGAACCTCTGCCTGTAGGAGATCAGGCAGGACCTCGACTGAAGGTCAGCCCAATCATGTTTAAGTCTTGTCAAGTGCTCAAGAGGGAATTCACTTCAGCGGTCACCATAATGCCTCAATTTGTCATGAAAACCAGCCACCGTTTTGTCATTTTGTTATGCTTACATGATCTTCACCCTATGGAAGTGTTCAAAACAGCTTCTTTTTTTTAAATATACACATACATACACAATGATGTTTTTAAAATCAGAAGTTCAAATGTTGTATTGGCAAATGACTGGTTACAAGATAAAGTACAACAAAGTCAACAGTTGCCAAAATCAGCAAAAATAGACTTTAATGTTGAATTATTGATGCAGAATGTTTTCAGTAAAGTACAGAATGATAAGAAAATTTTAAAAAGTCTAGTCTGACAGTTTGGTTAAAAACACTTACTTGGTTTTTGGTGAAGAAGTGGAAAAGAACCATTCTCAAAATAGGCTGTTAAATATCCAACCAAAGCCAGCAGCTGGTGAACTTAATGTAGCAAAAAAAAATAATGACTGGAAAACTAGCCTGTCTGTGCTGAATAGCAGCAAATACTGCCTAATAGAATCTGTAAAGCACACAAATTAACCCAGTGGGTCTCAAACTGTGGGGCAGGCCTCACTCTTGGGGCATAGAGCCACTGTAGGTGGAGTTTGGAGGACAAGGGAAGAACCCCAAATCAAACTAAGATGAATGGTAATGAGTTTTGTAGTAAAGATAAACTGACGCTATCATACTGACATTTATTTTATGAAGATTTCGTTTCTTTTATTGTCTATTATTCCTTTATGAATCATTTTATGGGGAGATTTGTTAAAAATATTTATTGGCTATGATCAGCTTTCAAGCAAACAGTATCTCAGAACCGGATGTATCCTGAAGCATAATTTGTCGCTCTTTGGTTATTAAGCAAGGCAGATGTAAAGTGTTAAAATTTAAGCTTTTGAGGCTTTTATTGCTTTTAAACTGTTTCCAGTCTTGCGTTAAAGTAACCAGCTGCTGGCTGTAGTTTTTTCACTCACACTAGGGAAAACTGTGGTTGGAGACCACAGCATGAACAGAGTTATTGTGACATCTGCATTGAACTTGTGATCTCATTGCCTTTCAAATTGATGTTCCAAAAACGGGGACCAGGTCTGCAACTATACATTGTTCAAAGCAACTGTGGTGCATCAAAATGGTGATAAAATGCATGATCTGCTGCCAGTCTGCTATTAGTTTGCAACTGAAGGGGGTCAAGTTGAAATTTACATGCAATGTGTTTGTGATAAATTGGCAAAAATTGCAAATCAGTTCATATCCACATAGACAGAAATTCACAGTAACTATTTACAGTCCAGTCTAGCCAGAACTTCATAGATTTGAAACAGAAGTTCCTGCACAAATAGTGACATACTTGCTGCAGGACACCAATTTAACTGCAAAATGACAAAGGCACTTGGCAGCTGTGCATTAATATGGCGATATAATCAGAATACAACCAGTTGAGTTGTATCATATTGCAAAGAGATGCATCTCAAACCAGTTGCACTCATCCGTGCAGACGTATACAGATCAATTGTAATGTGTTGGCAGTCCATCTGCTTTTATAACTTGGACTGCAGTCATGTACAAACTCGCCAATCTGAGAGTGACTGCAGTCGGACTGTGATTGACTGGAGACTGGTTGCTTCCTTTCAGGCAACCTGTGCAGTCTCCTTACAGTTAAAAGTGATTTTCCAGAGTTTGAGGGTGCTGCTCACTCAACCTGTGGGCTAGCAGGTGGTTGTTGCAGCTACTTGGAATCATCCCCAGAATACGAAAAAATTCAGTGTAGCTACCAGGAAACCAGTGACTGATTGGTTTTTTTTTCCCCCTCAGTCACAAGCAGGTTGCCATCGTATTTTTATTTTTTTTTTTAACTCCAGTGTGACTGAGCCATAACAAATATGAGCTTGCTCTCCACCAGCAGGCAAGCCTGTGCTCTAAACTGTAGAGCTATTCACTTTAATATCTAAACAGGTCTGAATTTTCAACACAGGTATTAGATATGTTCCACCGTATTCATGTTATCCTTCTATAGAGAACGCTCCCACCTCGGACAGAAATGTCATTTTACAGTGTCGCCATATTAGTTTCACTTCATCTTCTACTGTTGCTTGATGAATGTTTTCTTTGCCAAATAGGTACGTTGTTTGCTGCTTTCCAGCATAGTTTGCAGGCACACAGTGCAGATACTTGCTGAAAGGATGCAGTCTGGTACACCCACTTCCACTCTGCATGGTACTTTACCAGAAGTCAGTCCACTGGAGTCCAATCCGTCATGTATGAGTGCTTTATTTGACCTTGTCACACTTAAATCCTGTAATATGAGCAAAAGGAAGAATATTTTTTATAAATGTCATTCGGATTATGTTCTGTGAGGATTTTTATCAAACAAAAACTCATAAGGCCACAGTTCCTGTATATTTATTGAGTATATTACTGAAAAAGCTTTTTTTTTTTTTTTTTTTTTGTAACTGATACTGAAACATGCAATAAAATGACAAGACATTGTAGTTTAATATTCATTAAAACAATAAGTCCCAATCTGTCAAATTTGTCATTGCCAAGGAAAACTAGCTGGTGCCACTAACTGGGAGCTGAGATGACTGAGACAGTTTTAAAAAGGTTGACTCGCAACCAGATAGTGAGGGGAGAATAGTGGAGTTTCTTTGAATCCAAATCTCTACGTGCTCCATATTGCTTCTTCAGCTCTGTAATCTCTCCAGTGAAACATAAAAATGTTGGATCAGGCCTGTTTACCCAAGAGGGATAAACACAGAGCCAGGTTTTCTAATTAGTGTGGGCTAAAATGGCTGTGCAGAGTCCAAATTTCCACTTTGTGTTGCTGCACTGAACTTTACAAACCAGTCTGGCTACTAACCCCCGCATCAAGTCTGAACACTTTTATTGGCGCTCCACAGGCCTCATAATTACCTGGTTGACTCTAAATCAGTCCTCAGGGCACAGTTTGGGTGAGCTGGTGTTCCTTCTGTCATTATAGTTTCTACCCTCGAGGTTCTGTGGCACAGCTGGTTTTCTGTGGCTCTGAGCAGGGTGAATTTGCCTGGAAGGCCACAGTCACTCTGCTCGGTGAAGAGAGTTGTGAAGGAAAAAAAAAGTGCCCCTGGGTCTGATCCACAGCTGTGGGTGAGGCCTCAGCCACCTGCACCACTGTACCTGACTGATGACAGCGTCAAACATACCATTGAAGGTCAGATGAATGGAAATAAAAATGCTCAACATTGTTTAAAAAAAGACTCTTTTCTTCATTCAGGTGTCTGTCTCTGTTGAAAAAAATCTGTTCCTACACTTGGTATTAAAGTAAAGTGGATGGGGACATTTTGGGAAGTAATTATTTGCTCGAGTAGAGTTTTGTCAAAGGAGAGATGCTGCACTTATTGGCAACCTGGAAATCCCACTTCCCAGGAAAAAAAAAAAAAGGCTTATCAGCTGTGAATTTATATCTTCCATCATTCCCCGAAATGCCAGTTTTGCACTGTAAATGCTAAAAGTGGTTAAACTTGAGGTATTAAAACTGACAACATGCCTTCAGACGCCCTTTTTAGATCTTCAGTTAATTGAATTATACTCACTGGCCATTTTATTAAGCATACCAGTTCAACACAAATCTGTAATCATCCAATCCCATGGCAGCAACTCAGTGAATTTAGGCGTGTAGAAGTGGTTAACCCTCTATCGAGCAAGTGACACCCATCCTGTGCCTCAGTGAGGTTAAGAAACATGGTCTAGAAGAATGTGGTCATGAAAAAAAGCCTAATGTTGTACAAAGTTATCATGTGTATGATGTAAGAATTCTGTTGTAATGTTCTAAAATACATATTCCTTTCACCATATATTGCCAAAAGTATTCTCTTTTCTGCCTTTACAAGTGTATGAACGTGAATGACATCCCATTCTTAATCCATAGGGTTTAATATGATGTCAGTCCACCCTTTGCAACTATAACTACTTTGACTCATCTGGGAAGGCTTTCCATAAGGTTAGGAGTGTGTTTATGGGAATTTTTGAACATTCTTCCAGAAGTGCATTTGTGAGGTCAGACACTGGTTTTGGATGAGAAGGCCTGGCTCACAGTCCTCGCTCTAATTCATCCTAAAGGTGATCGATCAGGTTGAGGTCAGTGCAATCCAGTCAAGTTCTTCCACACCAAACTTACTCATCCATGTCTTTAGGGTCTTTGCTTTGTGCATTGGTGTGCAGTCATGTTGGAACAGAAAGGAGCCATCCCCAAACAGTTCCCACAAAGTTGTGAGCATGAAATTGTGCAAAATATCTTGGTATGCTGAAGCATTAAGAGTTCCTTTCACTGGAACTAAGGGGCTGAGCACAACTCCTGAAAAACAACCCTACACCATAATCCCCCCTCCACCAAACTTTACACTTGGCACAGTGCAGTCAGACAAGTACTGTTCTCCTGGTAACTACCAAACCCAGACTCATCCATCAGGTTGCCAGACAGAGAAGCATGATTTGTCACTCCAAAGAACACGTCTCCACAGCTCTACAGTCCATTGGCGGTGTGTTTTACACCACTGCATCTGATGCTTTGCATTGCACTTGGTGATGTAAGGCTTGGATGCAGCTGCTCAGCCATGGAAACCCATCCATGAAGCTCTCTATGCACTGTTCCTGAGCTAATCTGAAGGCCACAATAAGTTTGGAGGTCTGTAGCGATTGACTCTCCAGAAAATTGGTGACCTCTGCGCACTGTGCGCCTCATTTGCTGTCCCTGCTCTGTCATTTTACATGACCTACTATTTCTTGGCATTCCCAATCACTTCCACTTTGTTATAATACCACTAACAGTTAACTGAAATATTTACTGGCGAGGAAATTTCACTACTGTGGCATCCAGTCTGCATGCCTAGGTGCTTGGTTTTATGCACCTGTGGCCATAGAAGTGAATGAAACCCCTGAAATCTGAATCTGAAATTGCTGAGTGAATACTTCTGGCAATATAATGTATAGTTTTTGCGTTTTTATTTTTGGGGGTGGGGGGGTACACTTATTGGAATTTCTTTTCTTTTTTTTTTACCACTTACAGGCAAGGAACCAAATATGGTAACTTCACTGACCTTGACTTTCTACGTGAAAATGAAACACTTTGAAATATGTCACAAAAGTAATTAAGTCTTATGTCCTCCAATAACATTCTAAGGTTGAAATTTTCATGAGTGTCCTATAAAGAATTAAGATGACCTGCTGAAGTTCAAACTGAGAATCAGAATGGGGAAGAAAGGTGATCTAAGTGACTTTGGACATGGCGTGGTTGTTGGTTTCTGAGAAAAAGAAAATGTCAGTAGTAGTTCTCTGGTGAAAATGTTTTGCTGCTGGATGAGGAGAATGACCAGACTGTTTTGAGCTGATAGGAAAGCAACAGTAGCTCAAAGAACCACTCGTCACAACCAAGGTATGCTGAAGAGCATCTCTGAATTCAGATGTTGAACCTTGAATCAGATGGGCTACAGCAGCAGAAGACCACACAGGATGCCACTCCTGTCAGCTAAGAACAGGAAACTGAGGCTTCAGTTCACACAGGCTCACCAAAATTGGACAACAGAAGATTGGGGAAATGTTGCCTGGTCTGATGAGTCTCGATTTGTGATGCAGCGTTTGGATGGTTAGGGTCAGAATTTGGTGGAAATGATATGAAAGCATGGATCCTTTCTGACTTGAGTCCGGCTGCTGCTGGTGGTGTAATGGTTTGGGGAGGATAATTTCTTGGCACACTTTAGGCCTTTTAGTACCAGCTGAGCATTATTAAATCCCACAGCCTACCTGAGCATTGTTGCTGACCCTGTCCGTTCCTGCATGGCCGCAGTATACCCAGCTTCTGATGGATCAAAATCTCTGAGGAATGTTTTCCAGCACCTTGTTAAATCTATGCCATGAAGAATTAAGGCAGCGCTGAAGGCACAACAGGGGTCTAATAAGGTGTACCTAATAAAGTGTCCAGTGAGTGTGTGTATTTATATTTGATTTTTCCCAGAAAAGCAACAAATAAAACCTGGAGGCAGCCATTGTTTGTTTCACTTTGTGCAAGATCAAAAATGAGTTAATGTTTTTTTACAGTTAATTTGAGGGGGGGGGGTTACACAAAATGTGAAAACTGAGGCAGGGAAACCTTAAAGATCTGAAATGGAGTTACTGGTTACTATCATATGTAGCAACCCTGGTCATAACCTGCTGCACAAAAATTGTATTTACGGCAGATTTTCATGTCTTCAGTCAAAGCTGTTCTCCGGGATTCCGGCTGCGTGTGCTATAAAATCAGCTCAGTGGCCAGAGTTGGGATCAGGAGGCAGGTTGCTTGGAGGGAGAGAGCATTACAGCATCGTGTGCTGATCTGGAGTGAGTACGGTAGGATAAATGCGTAAGTAAATATTTTAACAATATTTTTACAATATGCATTTTTTTTATTTTAGTAATGTAATTTTTATGCAAAATAGAGCTATCCAACCAGCTCATGAAAAATTCATCCCACACTTCGAAAGCAGCTCATTTAAGCAGGAAAACTACAGACCTGGCAACCCTGGCTGTTTTCCTCCATTTCCATTCCCTTTCATTTCCAGTCTTTAGGCTACATTAAGCTGGCTCCAACTGCACATTTGCCATTAATGCTAACTCTCCAAGAATGTGAATAGGCCTGTTCCCCAATATTGCGTCAATGGGTGTCAGTGCTGGCTGTACACAACCTGCACTTTAAAACTAAGTGCAAACCAAACTTTTAATAAAAATCATTCCAGTAGCTGTTATTCCTGTTTGTGTGGTGAACAAAATTATTGTATACTAGGAATGCTAGATCTAAATGCTAGAACATCTGTTTCTTATTAAACACTGCAAAAAGCTCTTTCAACAACCTGACTTTGTAGGAATTTGTCCAAGCAGAAGAACTAAAGAGGCGAGGTGCGGTTGGAGCATCCCTAAATGAGACGAAGGGTTCAAATCTGACATCTCTGGAAGAAAAATGAATCCAACACCCCTCGGCTTCAGCCAGCAGAAAGAGGGGAGAGGGCTTCATTCACTGAAACATGGGTGTGGCTGTGCAGTCTTCAGTGTTCTTCTGGGGGATTTTTCTGCCTCATAGCTTTCAGATGAGTTTAAAACTGGCCTTGTTCCAGATTTATCCCTTGCCTGGATAATAAGATTTCTCAGCTCTGAACATTTTTTTTTGTTTATTTTAGCCTTTATTTAATAATGAAAATGAGAAAATATGATCATCTCTTTCTTATAATTTGTTTTGCCACTCTAACTCACGTTACAGCAAACACTATCGAGGCAGAAACAGCCAGGTTTACTCGGCCTGTGCAGGGTTTTGCATATTCCTCCTCAGCGGGAAGTACCATGTTTCTACGTGAATGAACATGGCAGAGTTGTCAGAAGGCTGAATAGTGAAACAGGCTCAATCTGTATTACACAGGAAAGGAAGCTGCTCTTTGATACCGGTGGCATGCAGAGCTGTGTCCAATTCTGTAAGAGACTCAGCAAGCACAAGAAAGAATTGCATTCCTCTCGTCTAAAGTGGCGTCAGATGCATAGTGCATTGAGTTATGCAAGACCATGATATAAAAAAGAAAAATCTGTCTTTGTTTAACACACAGCCCACAGAAAAGGCCATGAAACTGGTAGAAGAGGAAAGATAATCCAAGAACATAAAAGTAAAAACAAATGAATGGATCTTGCATAATGTCGTGTGCATGTAAACCAACTGTACAAAGCATAGCTTGTAAGTATAACTGCAGCATGTTGTAGGCCCTTTGGAGCAGTCTTCTTCATTCATTCTCTTTTGTCGGTGGATACGACTGATCGAGAAATGTCTGGTATGCTGGTGGCAGCGGAAATCCAGAGAAGGAAAAAAGGAAGGAGTCTGCTAGTACTGGACCGAGCCCTTTGGTCCAAGATTCAGAGGCGTAAAATGTCTGGAAGTGTCTCGGCATCGTCTTGTAAACAGTTACTGTACATGCATGTTTTTTTTTTTTTTTGCTGTGAACAGTCATTACATTGTCATTTATTTTCAATATGTTGTTGCCTTTTCTTGTTACTAAAAAGACTGAAACAGGAGTCACCCTATCTGTCTCAGAGAAAAGTGGCAGATTAAAGGGCATTCATGCAGTCTGGCAGTTAAGACTGTGAACCCATGCTCATCCCTTACACTTGTATGCAACACACAACATACATCCCACAAGGAACCTTCTGCTCTCCAAAAATGTTGAGGGACTGCTCTGTCTGGAAGTCCGGTCTTGGTAAATCGTCCTCCTATGTGTCGGTGAGGGTGTGCCAGTGGCAGACCTGCTGTCCCTCCGCCTCCTTCATCTCTGTCCAGTGGGCCTGCTGCTCCTCGCTGGTGCTGTTGAGGCCCAGGGAGACCCAGCCCAGTCTCTCCCTGGGCCTCATGCTGCTCCGGCGGCAGAACACCGAAACCACCAGTGACACCTCGGACAACTGGAAGAGCGCCACCTGGAACACAAACGTCTCCTTGTAGATGGGGTTGGGCTGGCCGCGGCAAACGGCCGTCTTACACTTGGACATCTCCTTCCCCTTAGAGTCCAGCATGGTCAGCTTCACATATGTGTCTGAAAGGAAGCGTGGGAGAGAAGTGAGACAGTGCCATCAAGTGGTGGGACACAGGTACATACAGCATTAAAAGTGTCCTTTAATAATAGGACTCAAAACCAAGAACATTATAACTGCCTCATTCCTAAGACATGCTGCTGATGAATTTTTTAAGACAAACTGTCAAACTCTTTGAGAACTGCAAATAAATTATATTAATCTACTGCATATCTGGGTAACAGCAGGTTTCTGAAAAATTGAGCACATAAAATATAAATGATGCCAAAGAGAAATGACCTTTAAAACAAGTAAGCAAGTCAGTGTTAGCCAGAAAATTAAAAACTCTGTCTCAAGAGGAACTATTAAAAGACTGACATTTCTGGAAAGCTGCGTTCTTGCCAGTAGTCTGATGTCTATCAGCTTAGTAAATATAGAGTTAGAGCCGGGGGAAAGTTGGATTATCTTAGAGCAACAACTGGAGAAAACAGTGAGCTGAGGTCTGACCTAATTTAACAAAATCTGTTGAGCTAGTCTACTCCCCCTTCAAGTCTATACTATCAGTATGTTTACATGCTCCTCTGATTTCACCAATTCCAATGTTGGAAAGTTGTCCCTCTCACTTTGGTGTGTTTAAGTGCCCTTATGCTTATGTTTTGAAAAAACAGGGTTACTACTAAATAATTATGTCTCTCAAACTGAAACCACATTAAATGTTAGCAAAAAACTGAAATCCATCACATAACCAAAAGTTTCTTAGCAACAGCTTGGGCACAGGTGCCCCCTTGAGGCAGTTTTCATGTGAGTTTTCGCAATCGGAAATACATTTTTCAGGTTATTCATTCACCACATAAATGCACAACGAGCTGAGCTCCCAGCTCTAGTGTGACCTCAGAGGACCAAATCTAAGTATGCCACAAACTGAGCAAATAAAATCAACGTTATCTGAATTTGTGCAATTGGAATGAACCATTTTTGGGGGGGGGCTTTTAAATTTTAATTGTTTTTAATAAAGTCTTGAGCTGCCCCTCATTTCTTTATATTTCACATGGAAATAGGTGCAGCAATTTATTGAAACATGCAAGCTAACATGGAAATACAGTATATAAAGCAAAAATGGAGTTTGTACAATTCTAACAAGTTTGAAATTCAGTATTTGGTGTGACCACCTTTATTTTTCAACACAGCCTGAACTCTCTGAGGGAGCTTTCTTGCCATTTCTTTATGGAGTCTTCAGGAACAGCACTCCAGGCTTCTCGAAGGATATTCAAAGCTCTTCTTTGGATGTTGGCTGCCTTTTGTTCCATTCTCTGTCAAGATGACCCCCACACTGCTTCAATAATGTTCTCTGGGGAGGCCAATCCATGACTGTTCCAGTGTGTATTTTTCTATCCAGTTATGCTTTTAGTGCATTGGCAGTGTGTTTGGGATCATTGTCAAGCCGAAAAATGAAGCCAGTGCCAATTACATGCTTTCCAGATGGTGTTGGATGGTGGATCAAAATCTGATGGTACTTTTTCTGCATTCTTAATTCCATCAATTTTGACCAGATCCCAGCACCACTGGCTGAGATGCAGTGGAATGTTTTACAGATGGCTGCAGACACTCACTGTTGTTCCTCTCTCCTGACCTCCTCTGTACATCCAATTTAAACCAGATTTCCAATAGTATTCATCTCCTGTAGACAGTTTGTTTTTATGCCTGCCACTTCTTTTTTTTCTATGCTTGTCCAGTTTCCTCAAATTTTAATTTTAAATTTTATGTCTGTCAAACTGTGTTATCTTTGGCATTTTTCATATATTCAACTAAAGAAATGGGGGGGACTGTGTGTTTTTGCAACAGACTGCCCTAAAAATACTATTTAAAATTGGTTCTTTGTTGTGTATGTGTAGACACTACACCGATTCATCCCTTGAGTTAGTTTATGCTTGAATGACTCATCAGTGTTAAATGCCTCAACAAACAAAACCAATTCCTCTGAAAATGGTCAGATACAAGGACTGACTGAAAATGAGTGAGACAGCAGCCATTGTCCAAAGAAAAAAGTTGAAATACCTTCAGAAAGCCTGGAGAACTGTTGCTCAAAAGCACTTTAAAAAATTACAATGAAGCCTGGCTAATTGGAAGGAAAATATTAGGAAATTAGTGGCAGTTCAGTACTCTTACACAGTTCTGTACATCACATAATTTGAACCTCCATCAAATCTACAAACTTTATCATTACAGAAAGCTTACACGTAGTTTACTTTGGTCTTACCTCTCATGATATAAAGCTGTCCCCCTACGAAGTGTTTTACACAGCAAAACAGACCATCTGTGGCAGACACACACCACGGCACACATACAACGTTGGAAAGAAGAAAGAGGGGAAGCAGTTTAAAGACTGTGATATACAGCAGAAGGTCAGCTTTCATGGGAAGCACGGGGAGCATGATAAGCAGCAGTTCCTTCAGCATTTTGGCTTTAATAGCTTAGGTTATTAAAAAGCTGGTGTTCCTGCCAGGAAACATTCAAATGTAATGATCCTAAATTTGCTTCTGTTGCATGCTGCTGGAAGTCCTGCCCATCTGCTCTGCCAAAACAATAGTCTGACGTATCAGCACCCATTGGGGAAGTGGTGTTACAGAGGGAGAAGTCACTCAGCACTCTCAACCCACGCTGGCACAAAAGCACAAAGTTAAATATTTGTACTTACTGACGGGCTTATCGGATGCTGTGGTTTTGAAGTGGTTTCCCTTGATTACCTCAGCTGAGAGCTGCCCTGTGGCAGAGTTGTAGATGAGACCCAGGAGGATCTCTGGTGTGGATGAGTCCTCAGTAGAGCGGTAGGACAGAGCTCCTGCACTGCGAGACACGCTCACCACAGAGCCACAACCCTGGCAAGACAAAACCCAGAGACTGTTTCTTTGTTTGATTTCCCACGTTATCATCAATCAAAAACAATAATAAGCTAACAATTAATTAATTAACCTCGGAGTTAGCAGGGGTAATTTGATAGTGTGACAAAGACAGAAGTTTAGAAGTTGGTAGAAGTTTAAAAAGCCTTTTAAACCTTATTTACCAAACATGTTTAAGCTTTTTTACTGGTGATGCTACACATGCAGTTTTATGTCCTAGTGGCCCGTGCTTGCTTCAAAATAACTGCACAAATCAAGAGACGACAAGACCTGTTTCTCCAAGGACTTGAAGTTGTAGACGAAGTAATACTGAAGATATTAATAAATAATTTAAAGTAGGGGTACATCTGATATGGTGATGTGCTTAAGCTATCCAAAGTGGGATATGTAAAGTAATTTTACAAAGTGTTCTCACTGTAAGTTCAGAGCCAGGCTCCAGGGTCACAGGTAGAGCGATTTTGCCCTGTAGGTTGAGCTTTGTCAGGTAGAACACCTTCTCTCCCAGGACCTTCTCTTTTTTCATCCGCCTGATGCTGTACAGGCGGAAGCGAACAGCGTAGTCCCCCAGGGCATCCTGCTCCACCCTGGAAAACTTGAATGTTTCTGTGAAGATGGGACACGGACCCTTCTGCACGCCAGTCTTAGCTCGTTGCTTCTTGGTGGGCAGCAGGACCAAGTGGACCTGCCACGAAATATTGCCCGTCTGCTTGAGGGCAGGAATGTCGGTTGCAGCGGTGACCGTGACGGCCAGCCACTGCTCACTGGAGTCATACTCAAAGGCGACATCCAGGGTGCCGTACTTGCCAAGGGGCTCTGGCTCATAGGCAGTGGGGAGAGGAGGACCGGAACCATCCTGAATGCACAAAAAAGCAAAAATAATTTGTCTTACTTTTATGTCACTGGGTGTGTCAAATCTCTAGCCACCTTATCACTGACCCCTTCCAGTAAGTGTAGATGAGTTAGTGATCTAGGAGGATTGTTATTATTTGTTCCCAATTTTGATCATTCTATCAAACTACAGAGCAGCAAAAACAAACTGCTTGGACACACAGAAAAGGGAACAAATATTAAGTCTCCCACCTCTGGCCCCAGAACAGCAGTGCTGTCACTGGGTATGTCCTCATCACAGGCTTTGTTGAGGTAACTTTCTGTGTCCTGGTCCCCGCTGGCCTCGCTGGAGCAGTGGGGACTGTCGCAGCGCTGTGGGGACGGCGCCCTCCTGACCCCTCGCTCCGAGTGGGCTCGAGATGGCACACTGGCCCCTGAGTCCCTATCTTGGTATGGAGGAGGCTGAGGCTCACTGAGCGAGGAATCTTTCTTTATCCTCTGGATGCAGTTGGCTGTTCTCATGACAGTGACAAAGAGAGACACAGAAGGAGTGGTACTAGAGCCATACTGTGCTCTGCATGGAAACTCACTAGGTATGCAACGTGCAGTCTAGCAAAGTGTCCCCTCTATCTTTGTGAACCTGTGTTATTTTAAATTCTTGTTAAACCCTTTTTTTTTTTTTTTTTGAAAAACTGCATTTCTTGTTCTAATAAATTCATTAAATAAAAAGCCTGTGATTATTTTAGTCATTACAATATTTATCAGCAGCAGCTTTAATGAAATAATTAAAAAGTACAAGTGCGGGTACAAAAACTACAAGTACAAATAACTAAACAGAAACATGTTATGCATTTAATGTTCAGAGTTAAGGTTTATTCATTGCTGTCATTTATGCAATCTTGATTATTCTTGTATGTGATGTGTTTTATGATTCTCTTCATATTGTATCTAGCTGATTTTGTGCATTTTCTTTTTCAGTGATGTATGTGTCAGGGCACTCCTCCAGCACGTCTGCTCTCACCCCGTTCACTGGAGGCCTCGCTGCTGTAACCTCCATGCTCAGTGGACTGTTTGCGTGTGGCGCTCCATGCAGAGGTTGTGTTCTGCTGGGCCTTGTCCTCCTGAACTCTGTCCTCCTCACTGTCTGATAAAACTCCCTCTGCATGTGACAACATGGACACAAATTCTAGTAAACCACAGACTATAATGTGTGCAACAGTTGAAGAATTAAGAAACTCAAGCAGTTTAAGATGCAACTGTTAAACTGGCACACAACAGGTCGAAATTTGAATTTACGTGCAAGAACTTGAAAACACGATAGGAAGAGAAGATCCAAAGAACAGTGTGGAAGGAGCAGCACACCCTCTAACCTTGGTTTCCTTTCTTTTTCCCCTTCTTGCTTTTCTTGCCTTTGTCCTTCTTTTTCTCCACATCTGATGCTTTTTCTGTTTTCTTCAAACCCTCCTTTGCACCGTTCCCCTTTTTCTTATCTGACCTTTTCACTGTGGAAGAAGATCTAGAAAGCTCAGATTCTTCCTCATCATCTCCCTCTCGCTCAGTGCCAACCTCTTCTTCTTCCTCATTATCTTTTTCCTCTTCTTGTTTTGACACCGCACTTTCACTTTCACAACCATGTGAGTGAGGAGTTTTATCACTGTCACCACTTCTTTGCTGAACAGCTGACTGGTCTCTGCTATCGCTTACCTCCTTGTCTGTGTTTTCTAAAGCTTCGACCTTCTCCTCTTGCCTTCCCTCTTGGGATTCTTCTTCATTTCTCTGAGATTTGGCCTCTTTCTCCAGCTGCTTCTGTCTCCTCTCTCTTCTCCTCTGTTCTCTCCTTTCCTGTAGCTCCTTCTCTTCTTTCTTTTTCCTCTCTTCCTCTGCTAACTCAGCTTCTGTCTTTTTAACTCGCCAGCATCCATCTCTCCATTCCCACTCCAGCTGGCTCTGAGTGTGCGCTGCATCAGTTGTATCACTAGTCTGGCTGTTCTTTGAGCCTGCGTTGCCCACCTCTGAGTCTCTGGGCATTTGCCACATGCTTTTATTGCCGGCCTTGCCTTCTTGTGGGGTGGAAATCTGACCAGATTCCTGGCTGCCGTTTTCTCCATCTTCCTTCTCCTGCACCTTGTCGATGATTGTAGTGACCTGCTCGGTCAGCTGGTCGCTGACAGCATAGGTGACATCACTGACAGCGTTGGCCAGGTCGTCCACTCGACTGGTGACTGAGTCCAAAATGGAGGAAATGTTGACAGATGGGAGATTCTGCTGGAAGCTCTTGAAGAAGGCCATTTCTCAGCCGGGGCTCCTCCTGTCACCACGCTGACCACTAGATTAGCTCATCAGAGGCACTGACATGGACATGTGTTTGTTAGCATGGCGTGCTGGCAGCATCACAGTGAGTGCTAACACGTACATATATACTTGTTTTCAGGTCTGATGCTTAGACATTATCAGTCAGTTTTCTGAATGTGGAGTAAGCCTACTCCTCAACTAAAAGAAAAACACAATTAAGACCACCACTGAAAAAAGGTTTGTAGTTCAAGACTTAGACTAGGCTAAGTGGAAAAGCAATGGTAATAAAATATGTAATAATTACCTTTGAAAACACATTTTCAGCCTACATTTAGCTCTTTTTCTTCATATTTCAACCTCCTTGTTTCCCTCCTGTGCTAACTCTTACATATTCTGCTCTGACACTGTACCAGTGCTGGTGCAGAAGCTAGTTATGCCTTGGTGCTTTTTGAGAACAGCCAACATTATGATTGGTTTGAGAACCTAACATGCCATAGTCATAACAGACCGAATTTGCAGGCTGCACCTGTGAATCATTGGTGGGTGAACTGTGGCAACCCTTCCCCTTGCCAATAATGTCAGTGCTTTGGTCAAGCTTTTTGGCACCAGCGCTATTTTTTTTTTTTTTTTTTTGGTTGAACTGCATGGGACCAATTCTAGATTGGGCACCACATCACTGGATCCAATTTCAGACTCTTCCAGTCTGCTAATCATGCTTCTTTTCTTCCCCGCTCTTCGATCATCCAGCCAATAAACAATTAAGTGATCAATGTTTGCCATGGTTCAGTAATTTAAAGAAGGATAAAAGACAGAGGACGCTCAAGAGAAGCTTGGCACAAGAAATCAAATTTTTACCCTATGGAGATGCTGGAATCAGACTTCTTCGATTATCGGGGACAATAAAAGAAGCAACTGGGCTGTTGTGTGTGAAAACAGCCTATAATAGTAATCATGTCGTATGAATTGTACTGTGAACACAGGAATATCAGCAGCAGTCATGGTGCTTTTTCTAAAAATAAAACAGCTGTGCAGACCGATGAATGAGACATGAAAACATGACCATGCCCCTCAGCCTTGGAATAATATACAGCCTTTATAGTCCGGCACAGCCACAAAACACATCATGGCATCATATCCCACTCTTAAATCACTTAAAGAGCAAATTGTGTATGCATAGTTATTCTAAAATTAACAAATAACATGGTAAGCTGAGATAATATATGCTTTTGTTTTGGAGAAGTGCTGTCTCAGTGATCTGGGTGCACTGCTAAAAAAGCAGCAGCATATGAACTAAGATGAAGCACAGCTACCGCATTAATATCATAATGCCCCACGTACAATGCTCAGTTGGATCATTAAGATGTCATTATAGTGATGTACTATATTTCTGAGGTTTAAAACCACACAAAAAAGCCAATAACCTTCCATAAATTCCTACTAGTGTGATAAATCTGTGAGTGTGTACCTGGCTGGTTGTTCTTATAGTCACTGAGATGTGACAGATTGTTGGGAGTCTCCACTGACAGTTTGTTGTTGAGGTAAAGAAAAAACAGAGCCATCAACGCCATGAAGGCTGCAATAGAAGACAGGACACCCAGCAGCTCAGGAGAGACTGAGGAGAAGAAGAGGGAGGAAGAGGAGAGACGATGGAAAAGCAAAGCAAGAACAAACAGAAAAAGGGAAATCCAAAAGTTAGGCATAAACATAAGTAAAACCAAACCAAGGTATGTAAAAAAAAAAAAAAAAAAAGTCCTGTGGCTATAATAAAAATACACACCAGCTAAAAAAAATGTTCTTTTGATCAGGACTCTTGAAAAGCTGTAAACAACCCCATGTCATAAGCATCTTAACATTACAATAAAACTCCTAACATTTTGGCTTGTCAGGGTAGAGTTGGATATTGTTCTTTTTAACATTTCCACTTCAAAGGCACACCAGATCAAATCTACAGCGCTGTATGTAGGCCAACCATACTTCATGTAACCATGCAGCCCTGTGCTATTTTTATAAGAGCCTCAAAGGGACTGTATCTAACTGAAACATAGACTCAGCAAACCCAGGCAAAAGAAAAAAAAAAATACAGACTAGGCCATCGCTTAATAGGCAACAGCACAGTGTAATAGTTGGGGAAACAGGGAAGGAGGTAGACACTGAAGCATGAACAGCATTTCTAAAGATCATGTGCCTCAGTGGAAAGGGCACTGAACTCGCCACTGGACACTCGGACACTGAAACCAAGCGAGTTACAGGCACATATTAATGCCTCGATAAAATTTCATACCAATAAACATTATGGGCATATTCAGGAATTAATCCCTTGGTGTTTCATCTTTAAGGCTTAACTCTTTTGTTACATCTCTACTCCAAATTTTCTAATCATAGCGGTAATATTGTAACTAAGCACAATAGCAGGGCAGTAGTATATGAAGAGTTTTGAGGGTCATGCTAAGTTTTTTTTTTTTTTTTTCCAAAACCAAGATATGACATTTTTTCTCCTTTGCCCTCATGTTGGTTTTTTGTTGTTTAGAAAAACAACATTTGCAAAATTGGGTCGTAATATATCAACATATAATCTATACTTTATAATTTATCAAAACTTGCAGGCTCTCAAAATGGATTCCCCAGTGAACCCGACATATTATATATATATATATATATATATATATATATATATATATATATATATATATATATATATATATTAATTCCTTTAGCCTTTAAACCAGGAAATCCCTTAAGATTAAAATCTATTTTCAAGGGAGACCTGACCAAGAAAGAAAACCATTAAAAAGTTACAATATATGTAAACTCAAATATAACATGAAATATAAGGCAAAATGTAATCAAGTCAGAGTCAGCAAGTAACACTGTACAAAATACAATTATTCCAGATATTGTTGCAGTTACTTATTGTCAGCAGATTAGACATATGACCCTCCCTAAACAACAGCTACTAGTATATGAGCTAACATTATGCCAGCTATGTTAGGCTCAAGTGTCCTAAAAACACACGGTCCCTCTGACAAACAGTTTGATTACATTCTCACACTCTATGAATTTATTTGCCAAGCATCTGAGTCCAACAATGTTAGATCCACTTCAAAGAAAGCTTCACTAATGCCGGCTAACAGCGGCAAAAACAGGAACAGGAAAGTTCAGGATATCCTCAACAACTGACCTCAGTATCACTGTCATTGGACAGAAGTGAGCTCCCTCAGTGAAGTTTTGCAGCCTCCTTGAGAGTAAATCGACATGGACACCCAGCACATTGACAGCTGAGATAAACAGCGGACTGAGTTGCTTGTCATACAAAAGCCAACATAACTTGGATTGATTATGCACTTGAATTGGGAGGGTAAGAAAACGGCATTCGGTTGACTGCAATCAGTCTAACAGTCAGATTTTACGCACTGTACCTTTAAATTATTATGATTATAAACACACAGACACTGAATATACAGTCAATGTTTTTTTTGTTTTTTTTTTTACCTTTTTAAGAGTGCTTTTTATTCTCTACTTACAAAAATATTGCATGCTATTGTATAGTAGATGATTAGATGATTGTCTCACAATTTATTGGTGTACCGTGATACTGCCATTATCCCAGTGTACTATAACATAGATTTAGATTATATTGTGACATACGCAAGTCCCACCCCAGCAAACTTCACAGTGTAGTTAGTCATTTAAACAATGTTTGGCAAACTGCTACATGCTGCTTTATGACCCTTTAAAGATGACTGTTTATTTCAACCCTATAATAAAACAAAGAAATAAAACTGAGGTGCATTTTGGGCCAAGCAAACGGAGCTGAACGGTTGTAGCACGTCTGCATTATAGCAGGTGGCCACATCCACATCCACAGCACCAATCACCCTGTCACTGATCAAATTGGTGTGAAAACTGGTCTCTCAGATGAGAAAATGAGAAAGGAAAACAGAGTTATACTTTCTCAAACCTTCTGACTGAACTTATTATGGACAGACTTCTCTCACCATGGCAACAGGCAGAAATGACTAGAGCCTGACAACTAGCTGCTGCCTGCAGCAGACTGCCAAAACGGTGAATGCTAAATTCCCAAAAACGGCAAGAGAAGTAGGAGGGAGATAAGAGAGCAATGTGACAACAGAAGCTTACCTTCTCTAAATGAATATCCTCTTTAAAGCCAGCTGTTCTCCAAACGCACTACTTCTTAAAGCATTGATAGTAAATGATCTAAGAAGGGGGGTGGGGGGGCAAAGCTGTCCTGCTCTAAAGTAATCCTACATGTAATAAATCCCTTACACTTAGTCTGGTCCAGGACTCGCCAGGCTTACGGATCAACTCTCACTCCAGACAGCAGTGTTGATTGAGGCAGAATGACCTCTGAGGCTATGAGAGCAGCAGCCATCTGTCAAAAACGAACAGCGTATGGTCCCGAGCTGCGGCAAGTGATGACACTTCATACATGGCCATGCTCTGTAAATGTCAACAGTAGCTGAATAATTCAGACACCTGGGGTAACCTGATCCCCCCCAACAATATACACTGGAAAGTGGAGCGGTGCAGCAACTGGGGCCTTCATCCTCCTGTTTTTACATAATACCCAGGAAAGTCTGATATCTCTCTTAAGAGCAGAGCAGATTAAGGTGGATTTTTTTTAAACGCCACTCTTTGGTCTCATTTTATCCTTCCTGAGTGTGTGTGCATGTACAATCTGCGTGTGCAAACTGAATAAACAAGATAAAAATAACAGAATAAATCTGTTTCTTACAGCATGTGAACTCAGGCTGAACTCAGGATTCTGAATTGAGCTTCAGGATTCAATCTGCTATTTTTTTTTTTCCCACCTCACAGGTAATGACTCCAGCGAGCTGACGAACAAACATGAAAGCGCAGCCACTGAAGCATTCGTTGAGAAAATGAATAACAGCCTAAGCGAAATGTAAGCGTGTCTGAATGAAGTGTCTGTGTCAAATAAAAACAAGGGAAGCAAATTATTCTTTCATGTTTCTATACTGCTAAGACACAGGTTGACTAAATGTCCTCATTGTGACCGTTAACCTTCATTAATTTATTTTGTTTAAAGCTTTAAAACTCAGTGGAGTTTCTAGGACATGCTCGTTATGCAATCTGGAATTGTTGCTTACACATGGACCTCTGATACGAAACAAAACCTCCATGCTGAATAAATCATGAACACACAGATGCCTTCTTTTGCTGAAGTGAACTTAAACTTGATATGCCGTGCATAATTCACACACAAACCGTATGCTTGCTGAGCCCGATATGGAAAAGCATTCTATAAATCATATTTCAGTGAAAATTCCCAGGCAAAAAAAAAGAGTGCCTGCGAGTGGGGAGTGAGCCAGTCTTCACCAGTCATGCGACAGAAAAGGCTTAAAAATGCACACACAAAGGCCTGCTTAAGAAATGGCATTATATCAAAATGTTATAATCTGCTTACATCAGAGAATTCAGAATATAAACCTGTAACTTAAAGCTCAGCAGTAGGTTGAAAATCAGCTTGTGCTGTAATGCGTAACGTGATGAATACACGCGTCAGATTAACTCGCTGTAATTGGTTAATGCGTACATATGTAACACCTGCCAAGTTAAACTGGGATGATAAAAAAACATACCAGATATATGAACTAAATACACAGTGGCTAAAGGAACACTGTTTGCTGTGTTTGCCCTTTCCGTTGCTCATTTTCTTCTTGATCCAGTAGTTATATTCAGGGTGCATTTTCTGGGAGGGATGGGGAGTCTACATGTCCCTGCCTCTGCTAAATTACTCCTTATACCTAGTGGGGATGAAAATTAGTTTCTCAGTTTCTCATGTGGCCCCTTGGGAAAATTAATTGCCCACCCCTGGTCTACAACCTAAACAATAATAAAACCAGAAACTGTCTTTCACTTTCAGCACTTGTCATCCTCTGAAAGCAAAATATGGACGTAGCTTCTGGGTCGGAAAAATTAAGCCAATGCGGAAATGCCTTAAACCTGCTTCCTAGCTGAAGGTCACCAGATGGCAACAGCTGCATCTGGAAAAAGGCTTCAGGTCCTATAGTAAACATGAGAAAACCACTTTTTTTTTTTTAGACCCTTGTAAACTTTTCTGGTCAGTTTAACTCAGTCACTCATTTTAGGTCATATTGAATAAAAAAATTAAGTCTATTTGGTAAATCTTGGTTATATTATGTTTTAAAAAGAAGGATTATCTGTAGTATTACCCTCTCACTCACTGACTAATGACTTGCCAATCACAGGACATTAGCTAATGAGTGAGCGGTTTCACATTCAGGTCCCATTCTGGAGATTTACAAATGTGAGTGAAAGAGGGCTGATGTGCTGCAGATGACACTCCATCATCCAAGCAGGTTGTTTTATTAGGAATCATCTACTGTAGTGGAATATTTATTAATTGTTTCTTTAAACTGACAGCATTTTGTGCTACTGCATTTGCTCATTATTTCATATTAAATACTGAAGTTAAATGGCACAGCTAGCCAAATACCATTAAGTGACATGTTAAACCATTTGTATTGTTGCGTTTGATTGTGACTGTCTGAAAAGGAAAACAGGAGACTGGGAATACTGTAGATAATAATTTCATTGTAAATACTGTGGTTAGTTAATTAGTTAGTTAGTTGATTTGTAAGTTCACAAACATTATATTGATGGCAGTACAGGCACATAAGACCACTGTGGTTCCTGAATTATTTTTGTGGGTTAAAAAAAAATAAAAAATCCACAAACATCTGGTTTTGAATGGCTGGTTTCAATGTGGTCTTACCTCGTCTGGCACAGATGAGCTCATGAACACCACAGTTCCTCCCCCCTCCTGAGACAAAGACATAAATGAAAAGCTGGGAGTCAAAGGTTCAAGTTTGATTTTATGTGCTGTGGAAACATATGGTCAATCCTCACGTTAAATGAGCAAACAGATAAACATGTCAGCAAACATAAAACCACTAAGCTTGAATGACCTTGTTTGCTTTACATGGTTTCTCAGTTTCCCTGAATTTATTATATATCGAAGGGTACATTAGCCTATAGAGCAGGGTAGGACATCATTAATCATCTCTATAGGAGTAATAACCACGGCCACTACAAAGGAGCACTTTTAAAAACGTACTGTGTCAAAACTGTTCTGAGGCTCATTGATGTCAAGAAGTCATACATATTAAAAGCAGTAATTATAGCTCCATGCATTTTTCATAAGGTAACTAATAACTCATTAACGTGATGACTGGCATGGACTCTACAAAGCAATTTCCTGTTTTATTTTGTAATCCCACTTCGCCTTGAAGCCTTGTCAGTTTTACTCAGTGTCTCTGTTAGTTTTCTGGACAGTTTTTTTTGTACTGCTTCTGTTTAATTAGCTGTCACTCTCCCTCTTATGTAGCTCTTCCCATGGGCCTGACTGCCTTTCATAATTTCCAGTTGAGCACTTCATTGTGTTTCTTAGCATCCTTCTTATATGACCTCCTGCCACATTTTTTACTAGTGCTTTTGTCCATTCCCTGTAAGTCTTGTGCACAGTTTGGGTTTTGTGTTCTGGATCTTTTTTTTTTTCTTTTGGATTTTGTCTTTTTTCCTGCTGTTTAGTTGCACTCTTTGCTTTGTGAACTGCCTTTCTTTGTAACCCCTTATTATCCACCTAGTCACTAACAAACCAATTAAAGGCGGGATTAGGGCTAGGCTGCATTTTAGCCTTATGCTAAACAAGAACACAGAATATACCGCCTTTCAAATCAACTTTCTTACATCCATTTAAGGCTTACAGTTCTTCTGCTATAAATGTCAAATAGGGGAGAAATTCCATGTAAAGTGGTAGATGTGACTATAACTCTTCAACAGGTCACTGGAATGTTCCCCTGATCTGTCAAATTCCTGTATTTGGTTCAGCCCATTTTTCAGGCCCGTTGCAACTGTAAGCAACTTTAAGTCTAAAAAAAAAAAAAAAAACCCTTGGCATAAAAAAAAAAAAAACATGAAATTCCCTAAAAAATAACAAAGGTTATATGACCTGTATGCCCTCAATGAACACAAAAGACCTGGTTTGAGTTGGGTTGCTGGGAATTTATCAACATGATTTAAACAGTTAAATGTATGCTTCATCAAATTTATCACCAATACTCTGCTCCGATACATTTTAGGTTTTACTATTTTTGCTGGGATACAATTTCATAATGTGTCAGTTGGTTCTTATGTATAATCCCTGCGAGGCTTAAGTTAACATAGTGCTTCCTCACCTTCTCATGCTCACAGGTTTATTCAGTGACACATAATCTCTCTTGGCTGAACACTTCAGTATCAAGGCTTCAGTATCACCATTAATTAAGGTGTCTAATACTTAAGAATGTGGCAAGGTCACAGCTTGGCTCTGAATTTAGGTTGATTGTGAAATTAAAGCTAGCAGCAATAGTATCATTTTCAAATTTGTTGCAGAATTGTCTTAAACCAAAGAAACAGCATTTTACTCCAGTAAGATTCCCACCACAACATTAAAAAAGTTGTACTGCTTCCGTCACATCCAGGACTGAATAGTGAAAGTGATCCGAGGTATTGACTTCAGTGCCAGGGCAAAGAGTGAGAAACCTCTGACTGAGGCAGCATACGGATCCTGTCTGATTCAATTCATTCAATTAATTTACTAGCTGAAAAACTCTTTGCTGGCTATTCTTTCCAAACTGTAGTAATTTTTTAGTGTACAAGTAATTGCCTTAAAAGCACTAAAAGAGATGGCTTTTCATAATAATATAAGTCAGTCTGTGTACAGTACAGTGCAAGAGTCTTGAGGCTCCCTCATTCCTTCCTATTTTGCTTCCAAGGAGACTGACTTTAGGCTATACTCCAGGCTTTCTGAAGGTCTTTCGAAGTTTTTCTTAGGACAATGGCTGCTTTTTCACTCATTTTCAGTCCAGCCCTTGTACCTGACCATTTCCAGAGGAATATTTTTGTTTATTTGTTTATTCAGCCACTTAAGACTGACCTGAGTTGACCTTCGGTTGATCCATCTACTGTTTGCTGAAGCCTCATCAGAAGCCTGTAAAGAAGCCATTCTTAAGGATGGGGAACAGGGAGAAAAGGCTGAGATATGCCAAATTACACAAGAAATGGACTGAAAATCAGTGAAAATCAGGTTTTATAGAGCAAGGAATCCAGATTTGAATTTTTTGGTTCAAATTATTGTCAGTATGTATGGAGGAGGTCAGGAGAGAGGTGCAACAGTAAGTGTCTACAGCCAGCTGTAAAACACGGTGGAGGCTCTGTCATGGTTTGGGGCTGCATCTCAGCCAGTAGTGTTGGGGATCTTGTCAAAACTGATGGTATTATGAACAAAGAAAAGTACCATCAGAGTGTGATCCACCATGCAGTGGCATCTGGAAAGTGTCTGATTGGCAACAGCTTCATTTTTCAGTACGACAATGATCCCAAACACACTGCCAGTGCAGTAAAAGCACATCTGGATAGAAAAACACACAATGGGACGCTATCAGTCATGGACTGGCCTCCCCAGAGCCTGGACCTCAACATTACTGAAGCATCTGGACAGAACTAAAAGCAGCCACCATCCAAAGAAGAGTTTTGAATGTCCTTCAAGAAGCCCAGAGAACTACTCCTGAAGACTACTTAAAGAAATGACAAGAAAGCTTGAAAAAGTGAGCTCAGGCTGTGTTAAAGATAAAGTTACAGCCATACCAAATGTTGACCTTCAAGCATGTTAGAACTGCACAAACTCTGTTTTTTTTGCCTTATATGCTGTATTCACGTGTATGTTTGCACGTTTCAATAAATCACTGCACCTATTTCCTATTTTCCTGGCAATATATAAAGAAATGAGGGGTGACTCAAGACTCTTGTACAGTACTGTATATTAGTAGATTGATATCCAAAATCTGCAAAATAATTAAGGGTTTAAAATTAATGGCATAGAGTAGCCTACAGTGCAAAACTGTTACACCTAAATTGTACTGGAGTAGAGGTTTAAACTACCGTAACATAAGTGGCATGGCGGTTAGCACTGTTGCCTCACAGCAAGAGGTTCCAATCCACAATGTGACCAGGGCCTTTCTGTGTGGAGTCTGCATGTTCTCCCTGTGTCTGTGTGGTTCTTTCCGGGTACTCCGGCCTCCCGCAGTCCAAACATACAGTTAGTGGGGTTAGGTTAACTGGTGATTCTAAATTGCCCATATGTGTGAATCCAAATTCCATTCAAAATTAACAAGTAAACAATTAATTTAAAAAAAAAGAAAAAAATTAACATTCTTCTGGAGCTGTCTAGCTTTAATTAAACTACATCACCTGTCTCAGGTGTCACTGCACAGGGACATCAACAATAAGACCCGTATCCGTGACGGGACGGGACAAGGCACGCTTCTACTCTTTGTCGGTGCCCGGTGATGTGTCCCGGTCACTCTCACTAAAGCCTGTCAGAGACACTTGTCCCTCAGCATGAAGGCTGTTGCATCCGTTGTACACGTTAGCCTGAAGGCATCTACAGCACGTGCAAAAATCAAATAAAGTCACAGTAGTGACAGTGTTTGCAAATATTACATCCGCCAAGTGATGTAGTTCTTTAACGGAAGAAAAACAAAAGTCATGTGATGCTAAGCAGCGGCATGCTAAGACTTTCTGTTAAAATATTCAAATTAATCGCTACGTGCTAACAGGTGTGCCATAAATAACGCTTGTGCTACCGTCTTAAAACGTGACTCGGCTAAATCAAAGCACCGGGACCGCCTGCGTCTCTCTGTTTACTTGCGCATCACTTCACGTGCGCATCCCGAGAAGATGAGGAGACCTCAGCGGTCCTGCATCAGTGCGGGCGTCCGCACTTCAGCATCAGCAACGCGACTCCGGAGCACTGCGGTATACTCGCTGCTTGAATTCAAGAGAAACTGGACCAGAAATTACAAACTCGGTGAGTACCGCGTGAGATTTTTGAAACACGTCCTCCTTCTGTCCCGGGTAAAGTTTCCCACGAGTCCCGCAGGACACCTGAGAGCGAGTACCTACCGTCAATCGCCATGATGCTCCGTTCCGGACTCTACCAACTGTAGGGGGGTGGGGTGTGATGGAGGAGGCAGGTCATTCATTTGTGTGTGTGTGTGAGAGAGAGGTTGTGTAACATATATATATATATATATATATATATATATATATATATATATATATATATATATATATATATATATATATATATATATATATATATATATATATATATAAATGTGTGATAAATATATAGACTTATAGACTTATATAAATAGACTTATTTGATAAATATATAAAACAGGCTACAAATAATATTTAACACCAACGTGCAGTATACCTGTATTATTGATCCATTGTAGGCATATTTGTGCTGTGTGGTTACATTAATTTCCATTTCGTTCAATTGTTTGACTTTTCATGCTACATTCTTCTATTATTCCGCTTAATTTCTGAGGCAAATATTGTGCACTCGAGCTGTAGTTTATTTCCAAAATGTGAATTTTTGCATACAAAACTTAAGAAGAACAGATAAGTTAGACTTTATTTTTCCAAATGTTGGGAAATTATAAAAGTTATTCTTTGTGTGACTGGTCCATAATTAGTTAAATTATGCTGGAGAAAAATCCCATGATTGCAGTTGAGCTAAGATGTAGATTTTTTCCATATTTCTTTTTTGGACAAAGGACTCATGAATGGACTCATGAATATTTGTCACACTTAAATGTTCCAGATCATCAACCAAATTTTTATATTAGACAAATATAATCAAAATACAAAATTCAGTTTTTAAATGGCTACTTTATTTTTTAAGGGCAAAAAGCTGCCCAAACCTACCTAGCACTATGTGAAAAAATAATTGCCCCCTCCTTCCCTAGATTACATGTCGAATCCAGAAATCACTAAAACAGAACGTGTCTGACAAAGTGAAATAGGCTAAAAGCTCTCAAAAAGCAACATATCACGGTGCAATCTAAAGAAACTCAAGATATCTATCAGTCTGGAAAGGGTTACAAAGGCATTTCTAAGGCTCTGGGACTCCAGTAAACCACGGTGAGAGTCTTTGTCCACAAATGGAGAAAACTTGAAACAGTGGAGAACCTTCCCAGGAGTGGCTGCCCAGAACATACTGACAACTCATCCAGGAGGGCACAAAAGAACCCAGAACAACATGTAAAGAACTTCAGGCATCATTGCCTCAGTCTTCATGATTCACCAGTAAGAAAGAAACTGGGCAAAAATGGCATTCGTGGGAGAATTTGGAAACAGAATGGAGGTTTCTGGGAGAACTTCATTTACTTCCAAGGTGCATGGAGAAGAACAGGGGTCTAAAGAGGCTGGAGCTTCAGCAACATTTGTAGTATAAAGAACAGCTTTATTACTGCATTTTGGCCTGTGGCCTTCATGACCCTGATGAAGGCCACATTGGGAATTATGCTTGTCTATAGGGTCTGTATGCGTCCTTCAGTATGGGGCAAGAAGTAACTTAATGGCAAATGCCAAAAATGTGGCAAGAAAAGTTTCTGACAACATTTCAAATGATTTCAGGTTAATTGTTTGTACAAAAAACAGTCAAATAAGCAGCACCGAATAACACAGGACAAGAAGAAAAGAAATGCAACAAAGCAAATATTTATCCCTATTAAATAATGATAATAATTCTTCATCTTACACTCTGAAAGGTCACACACTTGATGGCCAAAATTATGTGAACACATACATAACACCACTGCAGTGTATTGTTGTTCTTCAACATTTATTTCTCAAACAGCCTCTATTTTCCACATTCTTTAGCCTGGCTTCTTTTTTGTTTGGTTGTTTGTTTGTTTTTTTCAATTCAGGGTTGAGGTCAGGGTTCTATGCAAGTTAGTTATTTTCTACTATACCAAAATGGGGTAAACCATTCCTTTATGAACTTTCTGCACTAGGATATTGTGACATATATACAGCTTTTCCCAAACTGATAAAATATACTTGATTTATAGTGAAATTCCCGGTACGGCAGGCAAAACATAAAACAAAACCTCCAACAACACAGCTTAAACAAAGTAGAATAAATAAACACTCACTGGCCACTTCATGAGGTATACCTCTGCAACTACTCATAAATGCAAATATCTAATCAGCCAATCACATGACAGCAACCCAGTGCATTTAAGGATGGAGATATGGTCAAGACAGCCTCCTGAATTTCAAACCGAGCATCAGAATGGGGAAGAAGAGCAGCAGTTCTCTGAGTTAAAATACCTTGTTGATGCCAGAGGTCAGAGGAGAATGGCCAGACTGCTTTGAGCTGATAGGAAGGCAACAGCAACTCAAAGAATCACTCGTCACAACCAAGGCATGCAGAAGAGGATCTCTGAATTCACTATGAGTTGAACCTTGAAACAGACGGGCGTTAGCACAAGAAGACCACGCTGACAAGGTGTCATGATGTCACTCCTGTCAGCTAAGAACAGGAAACTGAGGCTACAGTTCACACTGGCTCACTAATAAAGGATAACAGCATACTGGAAAAATGTTGCCTGGTCTGATGAGTCTCGATTTTTTTTTCCTACATTTGGATGGTAGGGTCAGAATTTGGTGTAAACAACATGAAAGCAGGGATCCATCTTGTGTCAACACTTTCTACCAGTTGAGCATCTTTTAATTGCCACAGCCTACCTGAGTATTGTTGCTGCACATATCCATCCATGTATGACTACAATATACCCATTTTCTGTTGGCTGCTTCCAGCAGGATAACGATTCGCATCAAGGATGTGCAGCCAGCAAATCTGCAGCAACTGTGTGATGCTATCATACCAGTATGAACATGTCTAAGGAATGTTTCCAGCACCTTGTTGAATCTATGCAATTTAGAATTAAAGCAGTTCTGAAGGCAAAATGCAAGAAGGTGTACGTAATGAGGTAGCTTAAAGCGACTTTAATTCAAAATAGCTCAAACTGAGCAAAACAAAATAAACACAGAATCAAGTAGCTGACTAAATGTAGCAAATGTCAGATGACATTAAAGAGAAGCGTAAAGTGAAGTGTAGTGCTGCCATTTCAACTCAATGAACATAGGGCCTGCATTAAAAACTAAAATTACCCCAGCAGTGCTGAACATCATATGGTCAGATTACGCTCCGTCGTCAGTAACCAACCACATTCAAGTGTTCCCCCACACTGCCTACGTCACTACTGGAGGTCACGCCCATTGGGCTTTCCTAGCATTTCCGCAAAGTTTTGCAGCTGCGGTAGACTTCTTTTAATCGGGTTTATTAAAGTTATTTTGGACACTTAGAAGTTAAAAACAAAATGAGTGAAATTAAGCCAAATGATAAAACTGCGAGTAAAGACAACGCTGAGGAACAAGACTGGGCTGCGGCTAAAGCTTTTTTTGACAGCCTCAAATCCAACAAACCGAGACCTGTAAGTGTTTTAGTGTAATTTTGATTTCCACAGACACGTGCGTTATGTTACATACTCTCGCGAATTGCTGTTTGGGTAGAAACTCCGGAACATACAGTGTATTTCACGTCACTTCAACGCCCCCCCCCCCCCCCTTTTTTTTCTGTTCATCCATTTTCAGCCCAAACCCAACAATGCAGTTACCATCGCCCGTCTCATCTCGCACTCTCTTCAACATGAAGGCTGAGAGGAAGATATTTGAGGAAGAGGGGTTAGAGAAGTATGTCGCTTTCCAGCTGGAACACGAAAACGAGCCCCTTAAGCCAGGACCTGCTTTTCCCTTCGTCAAGGTGGGTCCCCGGAGTGTCAAACCTGCTGAACGACTGTGCAGGGGTGTGGCGGCTGAGAGTTTATTCATCTATTGCAACTGTCTGTGACTGCAGAGAATTTTAATTATTACATAGTTAAAACTAGGAAACACTTATATAATAAACAGTGATAGCGAAGAAATGGGCCATATAATTCTCTAGACCTGTCAAACACCTGGGAGGGGTTGTAGATGCAGGTGTCTAGCTTTTCTCACAGTTAGAGCCTCTACAATCAATAAAACTCATCCTTTAAGTTAACATGGGTAACTTAAATCATTTTTTTAATCGTCAGATTTTTTTATTTTTAAATGTCAGATATGATTTAAAAGAACTACATATACATAAACCCCTTCAAAATGGTAAATTTGAAGCCATTCTAGTTCCGTTAAACATCCACAAAGCATGGCCAAAATAAGAGAAATGCCTAACATTGCACGGTTGACTTGATGTTTAACTTCTTCATTGCCTTAAAGCCTGTTCCCCTGCTTATTAGAGTGACATGGTGCATGCTGGGAAATCACATAATTTTTCAACAAGAAAACAGATGAGATCTGCTCTCTCTTCCTGTAAAGGCTGACTGGTGTTGAGCTGATGTTTGCGCAGGTCTGATGTTCATCAGATTGCTCTCAAATGGGTTTAGCAACTTGTTTGTTGTTGTCCAGGAGTCTTCTGTGGAAGAGTTATTTTCAAACAGTCCATTTGCTGTTAGACAGTCGCTGTCTCTGTAGTTTATAATGAGTGTTTCAAACTTGCTACCACAGCTGGTAACAGCCACTACGGGCATGTTAACTGCCAACCTGTCCAGTGTAGAGACTGTATTTTTTTCTGGAACCTGTGTTATTCCTTCCAGTTCTTAGCTCTACCCATCAAAACTACCATAAACAGATCAAAAGTAATGTATTCAGAAAATATAATAAGTTGCATGATAAATCCTGCAAGAAGGGGCTCATAAAGCTGAATCGGCATCTCGACAGCTTTTTGTTTGCAATGGTGATGGACAGGTTTCCAACAAAAAGACAGGAGGCCAAGCTGGAGGTGGCAGAGTTTAAGATGCTAAGATTTTGGTTGGGAGTGATCAGGATCGACAAGATTAGAAATGAGTATACAGTATCAGAGGGACGGCTCAGGTCGAGCAGTTTGGTGAAAGTTACAGAGGCAAGGCTGAGATGGTTTGGACACGTGCAAAGGAGGGATAGTGGATATATTAGGCAAAGGAGAATGAATATGGAAATGTCAGGCATGTAGTGAAGGAGGACATGCAGATGGTGGGTGTGATAGAGGAGAATGCCAGAGATGGGGTGGGATGGGGGCAAATAATCCACTGTGGTGACCCCTAAAGTTAGCAGCCAATAGAAGAAGATGAAGCTCAAGGTGAAATAAAAACTATTTGTGGCATTGAGAGGTTTATAGAGGAAATATAATGTTGCCATGTTTGGTCATAGGCTTGGTCATTTAATTAGCTTTGGGAGAATTTTTTTTTTTTATTAGGTAGTTACAAGTGAAGACAGACAAGAATGTGTTGAATAATGTATAGTAAAGGTCAAGCCAGCTAGAAGCTTGCTGGTGCACCCATTTGGTATGTATCACCAACCAATCATTTTCTAAAAAGTGCATACTTGTTCCCATTTTTGACAAATTAGCCCCATTAAAAGAATCCAAATGATATTCAGACAACTATCATTTAATTACTTTGATATTGGAGAAAATGTAAAATCATGATGACCCGTCTTTCGTTCCTCGCTATGATCCCTCAGTGGATTTATGGATATTTTATGGCTGACATCAGAGGTAATGTCTTGGGGAAGTGTCACACTGAATCTAAAAAATATGTGCATAACCTTTCTGTGTGCAGATCTGACCATGTTGTGACTTTGAGAAGTAGTGTGAATTAAACGCTAAAGGTTAATTGTCTTTAACCTCTTGACGCACGTTCCTGCACGCCCTTGAACCCCTCTGCTCCCTCGTGGAGAAATGCATGTGTTAGTTTGAAACCCTCAGCAGGGCAATGCATGTCCATACCCCAGCTACACTGATTTGGTAATGTGTTGCTTTAATACCGTGTGATTTAACCAAAAGAGAAGTGGTCAGACTGTTGTAATACTTCTGTTGTGCACTCCTATTCAATGTTCTGTCTTTGAGTTTATAGCACGTTCTGTTATCTTGCTCTCTCTCAAGGCACTGATGACTGTCAACGCTCGACTGAGGGAGCTCTACCCAAACAGCGAGGAACTGTTTGACATCGTCTTAATGACTAACAACCATGCCCAAGTTGGGGTGCGCCTCATAAACAGCATTAATCACTACGGTATGCTGCGTCCTAACTCAAACATCACTGGGTGTTTAGTGTGGTGATGGATCAGTCTTGCAGTTACATGCTTGAAATGAAGAAATCATTTTTTTTCATACAGCTCTAAGTTGTTTTTCACTTGTTGCTTCAGATTTGACCATAGAGAGATTCTGCATGACAGGAGGGAAGAGTCCTATTGGTTACCTGAAGGCCTATCTGACAAATCTTTACCTCTCCAAAAGTCCAGACAAAGTCACAGAGGCCATAGAGGAAGGTAAGCTATGCTGCTCTTACATTGTAATCAATATTTTTCACTGTTTTGAAGTTCTTTGTAAAATAGTTCGAGTCGCATGTGGACCACTTTCACCAGCCTTCAGATGTTTACACACTTCCATGTTGACTTTGTGAGTGACTCATTCACACTTCAGAGGGAAATCTCGAGTTCATACTGAGCTGCAAGACGTAGCTGGTTGAAGACAGCATGTGATTTACAGCCCCCCTCCCATTCACATAAACACAGAATAAGCACATGCACAAAACATTTACTTAGAATGAAGTGAATTAATGGGTTTTGATGGGCTTGGTTCATATGATTCACATCCTTAAACATATTTGTAATCCCTGCCCCACTTCCCCATCGTCAGGAATTGCTGCGGCCACAATGTTTACACCGGACACAGAGACTGAGCTGAGTGACACTCAGCTGAGAGTGGCGTTTGATGGCGACGCTGTCCTCTTCTCCGACGAGTCAGAGATCATTGTGAAGCAGCATGGCCTGGACACTTTCTTTGAGCATGAGAAGCAATTTGAGAACAAACCTCTTGCTCAGGTAACATATGACTGTTTCTGTCTACTCCCACACCACTGGCACTTTTTTCTTCCTTTTTGTTTTTGTGCTTCAGGAAACAGCAAGCATAGAATAACAACAACAGCCTTTAAGGACATATAGGGAGTGTATACATACATCTTACACAAAGTACAAGATAGGCTTTGCACATACAGCAAGCAACACTGAGATGTGTAAAAGAAGCATATCTCTGTTCTTCACACTTAAAAAAATATACCGCCTCTCAAAGTGTAGTGGCACAGAACCATTCTCAAAACTGTATTTTTTTATTGTATAGCTGAAAGCTTCCTTCTGAATTATTACTTATGCTTAAGTAACATGTGGAAAAACATTGGTTGGAGACCACAGCATAACTAAAATTACTGCAATCATGTGCAATGAACTTGGGATCTTGTTGCCTTTGAAATGGTTGCATTGAAGACAGGGACCAGATCTGCAACCACTTGCAGTCAGTTTTCATTGTCAAAGCAACTTTGGTTCGTCAATATGGCAATAAAACAGCAATAAGAAGGAGCCGGTCTGCTATCAGTCTGTGAGAGAATGGGGTCAAGTTGGCAATTAAATTACTGTTTGTGATAATACAGCAATTGACTGATAAATCAGCAAAAATCACAAATCTGTTACTGTCTACAGAGAAATTCATATTAACTACTTACATTCAGAATCCAGCCTGAACTTCATAGATTTGACAGAAACAGAACTTCAGAAATTCCTTCACAAATATTGACATAGAGTAGACTCACATAAATTGATATACTATACACAGCAATTTTTTTTTGCAAACTTTTGCCACTCTATCTGAGAGTGATTGCTGTCAGACTAAGCTGGACCACAATTGTTTGGAAACAGGTTGCCTCCCACCAGGTAAGCTGTGTAACTGCCTTGCAATCAAAAGTGCCCCAGAAGTTGAGGGTGTTATACAGTACTTGTAACTGGTCACCAAAAGCAAAAAAATAAATAAATCAGTGTTAACACCTGGAAACCACTGATTTTTCTTAGTCACAAGGAGGATGTCATCCTATTTTTACTCTAGTGTGACTGAGCCATTAATGAAATACTGTAAGTGTAACTGTTCGCTCTTTTTAACAAGCCTCTTGCTCTGGGTTTTTGTAGATAGTTTTAATGTGCAGTCATGGCTGAATTGTTGTTTCAGAAGCTGACACAGGATCAGTAATAGTCGTTGCATACTAATGCGCCCTACTAAATTCCTTATTAATTACAGCAGAACGTGTTTGTGTTGATACGAGCATATCAGACTCTGCGGGGTTTATGAAACCCCTCGGCAGCTTGTAAATGTGTTTCACATCAGCTGAAGTATGTTGTTTCCTTGTGTGTGCTTGTACTTGTATATATACTATCTTTATTATCAATCTAGATTACAAGTAGTAGTAGTTTTTCAGTTAGTGTAATGTGTAATGTGCCCCAGTGCAACGATCCGTCAGGTGAAAAGATGATTTAGTGTTTTAGCTCCTTTTTCCTCTTTTAAGCTTCACAGTCCTAGTTTGAAATCCAATTAACTTTGGTCTTTGACTCTTTCAGGGCCCATTAAAGTGTTTCCTGGAGGCCCTGGGGAAGCTCCAGAGAAAATTCTATGCCAAGAATGAGCGTTTAAACTGCCCCATCAGAACCTACCTGGTCACAGCCCGCAGCGCAGCCAGCTCTGGGGCTCGCGTCCTGAAGACCCTCCGCAGCTGGGGTCTGGAGATCGATGAGGCTCTCTTCCTGGCGGGGGCTCCAAAAGGGCCCCTGCTTCAGAAGATCAAGCCACACATCTTTTTTGACGACCAGATGTTCCACATTGAGGGGGCCACGGAGCTTGGAACCATTTCTGCACACGTACCCTATGGAATCGGACAGAAGTACCACAAAGGCAAACTCATCGAGCAACCTGAAAAAAAGGAATAACCTAAGAATGGTAAAAGAAAAAAAGCACACTTTATCACCTTTGTAAGAAGATATCTACTCCAAATTATTCAGGAAAAATGTCTGCTTTTCATAGGGTTTCTTAATGAATTTGCAATAAGTATTTTTCTACAGTTTTCTTTATGAGCGGGTATAACTGCTGAGTTGGAGAATGTATTTTCACAGTGAAGTTGCATTACGTGCCTCACTTTTACTTACTGCTGTCAAGGAGGAGAAAACTTTTTTAACCATGTCCGCTTACCTGTTAAAAGAGCTGCATAATAAATTGTCTACAGTGTTTCTTTTATAGCATAAAAACACGTTTATTATCTGAGGTTTTCGGCTGTTTATTTATATATGTATATGAATCAGTCTAGAAAAATTTCTTTCTGTGTTACTACCAGGTAAAGATCACCAATTCCATTGTTTCAGGTGTTTGGCAATATTCTCTTACACTTATTATCTTAAAAGGGACATTTATTTAGGAGGTAAAATTAATTTGGCTTACAAGGAGCACTGATGCTGTCTATCTGTATTACTGTACTCATGTTTGATGTCCACAGGTCTGTGGGTTGTTTACATCATATCCAATGAATGTTCTGCTAGTCTCTGGACAAAGGACTACATCTGTGTATGTTTATAGATGTTTATGCATTTTGTATTGCACAAATACGTACCTTAAAGGTCTGCATAACTAAATATCAGGAGCTGCACACTCACATGTTTTAAAATGCTGGTATATTCTTGTATTCTTATTTTCTTTTTCATTGTTTGTACTCACTTTGTCTACACCATTCAACTTTTCTAGCAACGAGTTTGTAATTAGATTTAGTGCAAACAATGTAGTTGAATAAATACAGGAATGCAAACCATAACCCTAACCCAGCTGCTTGTGTTTGTTAATGGTAGTAACTAAATGCAAGTACTGTACTTAATTGGTAAGAATTTTGAGGTACTTTATCCTACTTTATGTTTCATTTGACAGAGAAATAATAAAGATCCTCTCAGATTGTTGAAGTTAGGCAGACTTTGCCTACTAAGAGGAATATCTTTGTATAACAGAGCTTTGCTTTTTTCTTTTCTACCCCTCTAATTATGTAATGACTCCTCTGATTTATCTTGAGGCCTTTCAAGGAGGCCTGATTGAATCCTTGGGAAGCACAAGACTAAACTACTTTTAGGTTAGCTCAAACAGTAACCAAATAATGCTGCATCTAAGTGTAAAAGTGCAGTTTATAATGTTTCATGTTTCTGCCACACGAGTTATTTGAGTTTTGAAAGAATGACACATTTGAATAAAGTGTGTATTTAATATATATTGTATAATATTTCTGTTCTTATAGTTTAATAGGATTTGGGTTGCATAGCCTTTAACTCACTATGCTCACTGTTTACATCTGACCCCTAGGTGGTGCTATTTTCCCGCAAGTGCTTTTCTCTGCATTCATATCCTCAGATAGAAATCTGTTTTCCATGTTGGGAAGTTTTTCCTCCGACTTTTTTGCGCTTTCAAGTTGGAACATGGAAACAAAGTCGATGTTAAAAAAGATGATGAGCTGTATTTTGCTCCTCTGATGGTTTATAACACGTAAATTACTGTTTTTCAGTAGATAATTCTTTTACCTGTCTTAGTTGCTACTAATAAATCACCCTTTAAACCAATCTAGGTCAAGTATGGCATGCATAACTTGGCAAGGCATGTAACAAAATGTTTGGGTTTGTTTGGTTTTTTTTGTTTTTTTTTTCGACTTGATTGAATTTTCCAAGTTGAAAAAAATTCCAATTATTCCAACAACATTTGAATGCACATTTGCAATTATTTGTTTGCCTTACATTTTTGCACAGAGTCACTTAAAGACAATATTGCAGAATATTTCTGGGCATTTTATACTCTCATGTTCCTCAGTGCTGTTCAGCGTCTACCAAGAGAGACCAGGTCATCTTAGATGTACATAATGAAGGAATCCACAAGGGGTCGCTCCTGCTTAACTAGAATGAGTTCACAGTTATAACATCCTAACTAGAATGTATAAAGAAAAACATAATAACACAAAGCATAATTTGAAGTAGTCTATTAAAAACCCAGAAATCACCCCATCAGTGGCATCTGTAATTTCCCCATTATAGGACTAATAAAGGTATTCATATTTGTAAAAGAATGTTAAACCTTACATGGTCTACCTGCTTCAAACAATGTCTTCTTTTTGCAATAACCAAGTTCCCTCTCAGCCGGTGTTTCCAGGTACCAAAATATCACTGCCAAGCGCAATGCAAATTACTCTGTTCTTGCTCTCATTAGAAGTTAATGAACTATATCCTGCAGCTGCGGATATATTAGAATATCTGAGGTTTACCATTCTTGGACTGAGATGATCATATGTGCTATGTTAAGTAAAAACATATTTTATACACTCTGACAGTGGACCCTCTCGCTGCTGAAAAAGCAATTATGCCATAAAAAAAAAAAAAAGATAATCTGTGGTGGAAAGGTGTAATTAATTCTGAAATTGGTTGCAGAGACAAATGACCATAGGGAAAAGGAAAGATTGTTTTTAAAAGGCATAAGCCCTACCTACATAGACAGGCTCATAACCCGTCACAAACTGGTTAAGTTGCAACAGAACTATACGTATATATTGTAGTCGCTCAAAGATTAGGGCGTATAATACAAATATCACTTAATGTAGTCTCTTGTCAAATGAAATGCAGTTGCTTGTCAAAAGCAGAGATGTTTGAATAAGATTTCTTCGTAACTCTGGATTTTATTTTGAAACTTCAGCCCCAACTGGCACCGTCTCAGGTGAAGCCTTCATCAGACTTTACATTCCTCTCCCTGGAGCCAAATGAGTCTTTATACAACTGTTTCCACCTGCGCACTCTTACTCAGCGAGACCTTTAAACAGATGCTAAAATAAAGATAAATTTGGCCCTGAAAAAAAGAAAGCTATTCACATTTATGGACCAATATGTAAGAAGCATTTTATGTTGTATTAGGTTAAGGCTAGAAAGGAGTAAAGCAATCTTTTTTGTAACTATAGAGTAAATAGTTGGCAAAATTGAGGTATGTGCTTTTGAAAGATAGTGATTATTAAATATAAAGTGACTTACATGGGTTTACTTAAGCAAAATGCTTAAACTTTATGCCTAAATTCCAACTTTTCACACTTAGCAGGACAGATTTTTAGTGTCCATCTTTCTTGATCTTATTTGTGTTGCAGAACTTTAATTACTGTCAGCGTTGCTGCCAGTTTAGTCACTACAGTAATGCCTGTGAGTTTTTTAGGGGGGATGCTCGCTGGGCGGTGGATATTTTTTAATTTGACCATGTAGTTGAGTTATTCATCTTGTCAGGGGAGCATCTTTGCAGCAAAACACAGTTTTGTCAGGCATCAGAAGTGTGTGCATCCCTGAGAGCTGGGACCAACTGGCTGTTGCCATGGATACTTGGTGCTGACACCACAAGAACTGTGTAGGCTTGTTGAAGATATAATTAATAACAAAGGATTAGAGGCAAAGGTAGCATGGGGCTCAGTATGAGGAACCTCATCACACAGTTACTATAATTGGTACCCTTTCTGTGTGTGTGTGTGTGTGTGTGTGTGTGTGTGTGTGTGTGTGTGTGTGTGTGTGTGTGTGTGTGTGTGTGTGGTGTGTGTGTGGTGTGTGTGTGTGTGTGTGTGTGTGGACACTGCAAAAAAAGTTATTGAAAAAAAAAAGTAGCACCCTCATTCTCTGCTGCAGCATTTATCTTCTTGACAAGCAATTTGCTCTAAATATGTTTCCTTGGTTTGAGTTTCAGAATGTTTTTTGGAGAGTAATTTATTTGTACCTGCATTACCTTGATTGGTCTATTGATGCATATCCCGGATACCCTGGGAACATTTATTAAACATAATTAGATAATTGATGTTTTTATTATACTGTGACTTTGACATGTGCAGAATCTTAACTTTGCAACTTGTGTTTACAAGGAGAAACCTACAGGCTGAAATGAAGTCAAAAGTCAAAATGTGAAAGAAAGAAAGAAAGAAAGAAAGAAAGAAAGAAGAAAGAAAGAAGAAAGAAAGAAAGAAAGAAAGAAAGAAAGAAAGAAGAAGAGAAAGAAAGAGAGAGAAAGAAAGAAAGAAAGAAAGAAAGATTAGCTAATTTGTCAGTCTATTTTTCTGTCATCTTAGCGGTGGCTTTTTTTTAAATTACACTTTCCAGAACCCACACCCATCCTACTACCCTAATTATTTCTTATTTTAGATCAACTTAATTAATATGCAAGATTTACAGACCACAGGGTCTAAAGTTTTGGCATGGAGTGGACAAGATGCTTCCCACCACACTATATTATGACTGTGCTGTCAGTACCACTGGACTAATGATTCTTGGGACTCAAAAGCGCTTTCATCAACACCTTTCATGTTCAAAGGTATTATTTTGGAGTTATTTTAAACCAGATCTTAACAAATTTCAGCTTATAATTCTTGAATAAAGCTAATTAACTATTTCCATTCTTAGCTTGTCTCAGCAGTGTTTTGTCCGAGGAAGCAAGGTAGGCAGTGCTTGCCCTCTGAAGTCTATAAATAGAAATCAAGTACAAAATATCAAAGTGAAAGTGATCTCTCTCCTTAAAAATCAAGCTTCTGTCCCATAAAGCTTCTCCCACTGGCTATTTGCATCCCCTGAATAAATCACTGCCACCGTTGGCTATTGTCTCTGGGGTCTAGCTTGACTCTGCTTGACTCAGAGCCATTGGGATCTACAGTTTCTGCCATTTTCATGGATGTGTCCATGTCCCATTAATAAAGATGTCAAGCTAAAGGACAAGCACCATTTTTTGGTTGTTTGCACATGCTTATTGTGGATAAACCTCTGGCCTTTGACATAAGATCAGTGTGCTAGACAAACTTGCTACTCTGATATCAGTTAGGAGATTATACTTTTAGCCGGCAATTTCAGCCATGTATTCACTTTTTGACCTTTTCTCTGTCTGGTTCTTGAATTATTTTGTTCCCTCTTTTGACAGCTCATTCAAATAACCCTGAATTTGTCCCTGAACTGAAATAATCAGACAAATAAATAGAATTGAATGCAGAGTTGTCCCTACTGAATGTGAATATTAAAGAGACTTGGTAAAAAAAAAAAAAAATCTGGGCAGTATAATTTCCACATGCAGTGTAGTACTGCAAATATATAATGCCCATGAAATGCAGTATATAATGGTACTAGAGTGAGGGAAATAAATACAATAGTAGAAACCATTTTAAAGTAGGATTTTGTTTAGTCATAAAGCTAAACAATGCCCCTCTCTTGTGTTTGAAGATGTCTTGCATAAATAAGTTATTTAAAAGTAGAGCAGATATGGTCGTGGGTGCTGTTACAGATAAGTTCAGATAATTTTAGAGCTTCTTTTTTCCAGAAATATGCCAAAGGCAGGAAATCCCACACCATATCAATAAAAATGTCAGAGGTCTGGACCAAAGGCTGCACATGGGGTCACTAAGCTTGCCCATCAGATGCAACGTGAGAGGTGTTAAGTAGGTACTGTGCAGTGGTGTGGTGTGTTTAGATGTCTCACCAAACTGTAAAAATACTTGATTAAAAGTTGTTTTGTTTTTTTTTAATTGCAGCAAATTTGAGTATTATCATAGAAATTTCAAAAGTCATAAGCATGATTGTGGGTATTTTAGTGATTATTTTTTCAGTGATTTATACAAACAAATGGGTTGTAAAGAATTAGAAAATTGTGAGAAATGTGATTACAGTGATTTCTGAACATTCCTTTAATCTGCAAAATAATAAAATTGTGAAAAGGAAAAGCAGCATATCTTCACATTTGAGAAGCTGTAATTATGAAATATTTGACATTTTTACATGAAAAAATGACTCAACAACAGTGCACACTGCTTTCAGCTTTACTCACACCCATTGTTAGGTAACTGTTGGCAAAGTGGAGTCTTTTTTGTTTTCATTTTGTTTTCTACACTGTAATATGAATGTAATAGGGGAAAAACATGCAGTCTTCCCTGCTAAAATATACTTAAGCGGAAGTATTCTGGCATACAACTTAAGTAGTTAAAAATCGTACTCAAGTGGAGTATCTGTGAATGTACTTTCACCACTTTTTCTGTAAATATAATTATAGTGTGAGTTTCTGGTGATGAAGTTTGGGCTTCTGCAGGTGGCGCTCATTTCTTCATCTGTTCAACCGTGAAGACGGTCAACACTTGTGATGACAACTCGATGAATCTGCTGCACGAAGCCACGGTCGCCATGTGCTGTGTGACTGAGTTTGTGCAGCATGCACAGTTTTATGACATTCTTTGTTGAAAGAGGACTGTTGTATGATAATTACATGTATTGAGGTCAGTCGGTCGCCTCCCTCAGAAAGCGCATTCTTATAGAAACATAATGCAGGGTGCATACACTTTCACACAAAGCTATAGACGGATATGCTTCAAATCTACAGTATTCACATGAGGAAAGTAGGTTTACACAATAATCTTTGATCTGGTGCAGAACTTTTGGTGAATGTCTTTTAAAGATTGTTTTTTTTTCTGTGCTAACACACCGCCTGTTAGAAACAGCTGTTCATCACCCTTGTGGTATGCATTATGTGCTTCTGAAATTGCTGTCTGACTGGTGTTATTGTAGACCTAACCGTGTGTTCTGCGGGGATCCCAGGAAACCTATCTCTACACCTCCAGAATGAGCTCTCCCTTATTCAATTTAGCCCATTCTCATTTGATTGCACAGTGTGGTTCTCCAAAAGTGACCCCACAGGTCCAGAGGCATTGACAAATGTCTCTGCATGAGATGGATCACTGATGTCGCATCAGCAGACCGTTTCCTCCTTTTGGCCTTTCAGTGCACCCGTTAGACGTTATTGACAGGCTCACCTAAGCTACAAAACGCAGTTAGGAAGCTCTGTGCCTGTACATCTAATATGCAGATCTAATGATGGGAAGAGTTTAAGCGATTCTCTGAAAATGCTTTGAACAATTTAAATTCAATCGCTGCTTCCTGTTGCTCTGAAAAACCAAGCAGGACAGGGAGGCAGTGAGTTTGCTGATGGCATGTTGCTTTAAGTCTTAGGCTGCTGGTCCTCTCATAGGAGCTATTAATTCACTGACACGTTTTATCAGTTTGCAGGGTAAAAACATTAAACGGTGCAGAGTGGAAATAAAAGATTACTTTTTCTTCTAGCATTTTAGATTTATCCAGCCTGAGCAAATGGCCTGCTCTTTGTCACTGCCATCTTTAATGCAGTGACAAAAAGCTTTTTTTTTTTTTTCATTTTCATGTAATTCAATTACAAGTTACACTGACTTTTGTCATCTTGAGAAGCATCACACTTGCTTCCCATCCAGTCAGTGTTTAGCATGGGGTTGCATGGGCAGATGGGAGAGCAGTATTAGATCAGCCATGATAACAGATGAGTGACATACAGCTATAGTACTTCATGGTCAGACCTGATCAGCTGTGGCATTTAGACTGCTCTCCAAGTTTAGTAAAGGACACAGCAGAGGTTCAGCCCAGCCAGGCAGCGACACAACTAGCCAGCAAGGGAAAGCAGAGTGCAACTAGTGAGCAAGGAAGCATCACCAATTATCTCCACCTCTGCGCTTGTAGCAGGAATCCATTTCAGCGCCATTACCTCTGGGCAGCCATGGGCTGACAGTCTCTCCCGTCAGGGCGATAGTTCTAAATTGGCTCCAACCCCTCTCCTCCTCCAGAGATTGAAAAGAGATTATTAAAGACATTCATCATAGAAGAAGCCCGAGCCTGTCTGGAAAGTCTGGAAATGGTGAGAAATGGCAGCACAACGGAGAAGGCCTGAAGAAAGAGGGAAAAAGAGGGATGGAGCAGAAAGAAAATGATGAGCAGATATGTCTGTGTTGAAGGCTAGGTGCTCCTAGCAGACAGGGTGGTCCCATGGGTAAATCCAATGGGCTGCAGCAGTAGACAGAGTGTGGGGCCCAAGTCTGATGGAACGCATGCGAACAGCAGGCCACCCAGTCATGGCTAAAACCCCACATATCGGATGCAGCACTAATGATACCCCTAGAGACCGTAACAGTCTGGCTACAGCACAGCAAGATACTCCATAACAATCTACCTACAACACAACACGATTCAGTGTATAATGTATTATTTCTGTCTGATCCAAGTCGAATTCTATGGGAAAAACGGTGAAGGCAGGACAAGCTGAAAGTCTGCCCTATGGTCTTATGCTGAAACATTAATTTAGATCATGATGGCTTTGAATATTAAAACACTTATGACCGATCCAGCTAAATAAAAAACCACATGTTGAAATGCTGGGTCTTGCCCTGTGTGGTTTCCCTGAACATGTATTGTAGAAGACTAATTTTCAGACCCACTTTGCACACTTTGCATGTGGTGTATTATATCTGTCAAACACTCACTTGACAATCTTTACACTCCTCCCATGCACGGACTAACAGAGGTGTTATTGATGTAGTTATGTAACCACTGGAATATTGATGAACATTACAGCTACAACATACCCATAAGAATACATGCGCCACTATTGGAAAGCTGTACTCATGACACAGACTGCATGCATATTAGAAAATGATTAACCTGAGAGTTAGAACACAATAAAGTGGCACCACAAAATGTGAAGCGGTGAATTTAACTAGTAGTCATCATGACAGTAGCTGTATATGTATATACACACATTTGGCAACAGAAAAAGAAAACTTGGCTTTTGGATTTATTTGCCTCCATATTCAGTATAAATGCAGGTGAAGAAGAGAGTGCAGGCAGGTGTGGAGTGGGTGGAGATGAGTTCCAGGGATAATTTGTGACAGAAGGATAGCAGCAAGAGTGAAAGAGAAGGTTTACAAGATGGTAGTGAGACTTGCTATGATGTATGGTTTAGAGATGGTGGCACTCCAGAGGCTGAGCTGGAGGTGGCAGAGCTGAATATGTTAGGATTTTTATTGGGAGCAACCAGGATGGACAGGATTAGAAATGAGTACACCAGAGTGACAGCTCAGGTTGAGCGATTTGGAGACAAAACTAGATGAGATGGTTTGGACATGTGCAGAGGAGGGATAGTGGACTTAAAGGATGTTGAATATGGAGCTGCCAGGTAGGAGAAAAAGAGGAAAACCACAGAGGTGGTTTATGGGTGTAGTCAAGGAGGACATGCCAAGGGTTGGAGGATTCTATGGAGGTAGATGATCCGCTGTGGTGACCCCTAATGGGCGCAGCTGAAAGAAGATAAAGATGATACAGTATAATTACATTGTTATGGTCCCTCAGTCCTCCTGTCCTGGCTCACCACTTTCTATCTCTCTCTCTCCCCTTTTTGCTCTATATCTCCTCTTCTCTGTCCTCTGCTTGTGTCTGTGTGTCAGTTAACCTCACCCTTGTGTGTCAGGGGCAGGACTCATCTTGGGTTCCCGCCCCTTGACTGGACCTGGACGCAAGGAGTGCACCTGTTTCTGATCATCTTGCCTGCTGCTACTACATAAGGTGCATGTTTGCCTTCAGTTGTTGCTGGATCGTTGACCTGACAACAATTAGTAAAGCTGGCTCCTTTGCTTGTTGTTTTGCTCTGCTTTTCCCTGTGAAAGTCACTCAGATTGTCTTCTGTGCAGATTGCCTGTGACTGGAGAGCTGGAACTTGTGTTTGGTGAGAGAGAGTTTGAGGAGAGAGGAACTGTGGATTTGCCTGTTTGACTGGTATCTAGGACTTTGCTAACTGAGTCCTTTTGCCCGAACTATTGCTTGCTATCCTTGTGTGCTTGTGAATAAACTTGTTAAACTTTTAGTTCGGAGTCCTACATTTGAGTCCAACCTGCCTGAGTGGTTATGACATACAGTATATAAGTGAAAAAAATAGTTTTACTTCTGGGGAAAAACACAGATGAGTACCAAGCATGTGTACCTGTAAGCGTTTTACAATCAGTTTAGTTTAGGTGCCTTATTGAGTAATGGATTAAAGCAATCTTATCAATAACTCAATAATAAAGAGAAAAATACCTTTACATTGTGGTTTCTTTGATTAAAAACATATAGTATATTATTACAACCTGAAAACTGAAAAGCAGTCACTGCAGTGCACCAGAGAGTGAGAACTATCTTAGGGATAAGACATTTCTGCTTTTGTGTGTTGAAACTGGAGTTCAGCTTAGCATAAAGTTCACCTCTAGCTCTGTTCATAGTTTAGAAATATGAATATCAGTATCTCATAAACTCGCCATTTAGCATTGCCCACCTTTCTGGGAGGTCACAAAGAAACAGAAGAAGGATGACCCCTGCAAATTGTTATATTTATTAAATTAAGCCCATTCTGTGGTTTGGTTTCAATAGCTTCTTCCTCCCTTTAAAACACTTTATATCCTACTACTTAAAATTCTGTTAAGGCTTAAAATTTACATTATTACTGTTATGGTCACTTTGATGGATGGCTGCATCAAGCTGTAGCCAGTAGCTGGATAGCAGCTAACTGAACTGCATCACTTGTGTCTTTTGGAGCACTTTTAATATAGTTAGATTAGTCTGTGGTTAATTGCAGTAAAAGCTTGTTTAAGAAGTCTGTGCAGCAGTTTTGGTGAGTGAAATTTTTGCATGTTATTTTAGTTAGTTAGTTCCTGTTAATTAGCAAGCATTTGCGTCTGTACAGTGCAAACATACACTCTATTGATGCTAACCACACTTGCTAGTGTTAGCTGACAACTTAGCTATTTAAAGATGGTAAAAGTCCTAAACCTGAAATGAGTACTTCAAAATGCATGTCCTTCTATGTGCAGTGTATGGGACCAGCACATAACACACAGACATTTAAGTGGTACAGACTGAATACAGTGTAATGGTACACTGTGAAAAATTTCCAAAATTTGCTTGATTACCTTTGGCGTTATTCCGCAATAGACAATCTCAAATTCAAACTTGCCATTGGTCATAGAATTTCTTAATAAGCACTACTGTTTTATTAATGAGATATTCATGAGATTACAGTAATCAATTACTCAACAAGCCCGTCTAGTCCTGCGTGTGTGTGTGTGTGTGTGTGTGTGTGTGTGTGTGTGTGTGTGTGTGTGTGTGTGTGTGTGTGTGTGTGTGTGTGTGTGTGTGTGCGCGTGTGTGTGTGTTAGCTGCCATGTGCTCTTTTGGATCAATTCTCTCCTACAACCACTGACCTGGAAAAAGCTGAAAAAGCTTTGCCTGCTCTGCTATCAATAGACAGTCTAATTAAGACCAGCACCCTCCGTGCAAATAGCAAAGACACTTGCTAGGAATGTATGAAAATTCCCTGTCAGTACACCTAAACCTGGAGCTTTAACAGATTATCTGTGACTCTCACTGTATTTGACTGTGGCCTCAGAATATGGATGTCCTTGCCTGACATAGCAGGGGGTTATCCTGGCACTGAAGGAGGCCATCTGTTCAGCCTAGAGTGAAATGTATTGGATCATTGTGAGGTCGCTTGCACGAAAGTGAGACAGGATTGGGTTAGAACTCTTTAAAATTGGAGCTATCCACTGGACCATGGATCATCTGCCATTTATAACAATTAGAGAGAGGACACATCTGAGCAGACTGGACTCGAGCCGATGGATGGGACAAGCAGCACAGCCTTCTCCCTCTCCCAGAGAGGCACAGCAAAGAAGGATCAGCAATTCTCAGAATCATGGGCCTCCTCCAATCTGAATGTCCCCATTTTCAATAGTGATCAGGTCTGGCTGGAGGAGCTGATAGACCCTGCTTCTAGCCAGTCTTCTCCCAGTCAGCCATCTAGCCCCAGTGTACCCAGCAGCATTCCTGGGGGCAGCGGGAGTAGTAGTGGCAGCACTGGCAGCCTGCACAGCTGGAGCTCTGGGGTTACCTGTTTCCTGCACAAATCTATCAAAAAGAAGAGCCAGGAAACTTTTCAAACTCAGCTCAGAGGAAACAGAGGGAGGGAGAAGCTTGAAACATATTCTTCTAGAAGGCCACATGGCAGAGCACATCCACAGGCAGAGCAGGGAGGAGGCAGCCCCAACAAAAAACTGCATCAAGGGAGGGGCTCTTTACAGTCACACACCAGCACTAAGAGCAGAAAACTACAGGGTCTACTGGAGGAAAAAGTTGAAGCCAAGCTGAAGTTTTCACAGTTCCTGGATGAGGTGACATCCAACGTGCTTGACCCAAACAGCCTGCAGGCATTTGGAAAACTGGTGTCTCCCTCTGGCTTCACCAGTACAAACCCAGATCAGCCTCAAGGAGAGATTCACGTGGTGAGCCCCAGGCTGCCCTACTCAATGGCCCAGCAGCAAGGCCCCTTAGTCAAGCAGAAGACTCCGGCAGAGCGGGCTTCTCCTGACCCAGTACAGAAAAGATATCTGGAGACAGACATTGACACTGTAAGGAAGGATGACGAGCCACAGGACCTGGAGATAAAAGCAGACACGCCATCACAGGAAATAGACGAGAAATATGTGATTCCACCTCCTCCAGAGTTCAGTCAAGGATTTGAGATGAAGAGTCCCTTTCCTGAGTTTCACTATGACTTCCCCAGATACCCCTACAGATCTGTCTCTCTGCCCAAGGGCATCAACATGGTGAGTGAAGAAAGTCTTTCCAGTCTTTAATCAAAGCCAGGCCTCTGAACATATGTTGTGATTGGAGCGGAAATTGTTCCTCTCAGTTTTTGAAGGGATGTCTAAGTAAATCAAGTCTTTGTATGATTTCAGTGAGCCATTTCTGATTTTTCTGCTCTATTGTTAAGAGTGTAAAGCGCTCAAGTAAACACGAGCATGTCAAAAAGTTACAATGTCTTTGTCTCGGGCAGTCTGTGGGGTTTTGTTTAAATAATCCAAGAAACCATTGCATATAAAATGCAAGGAAATTAAATAAAACAATAAATTATTAAAACCAGATTTATGTGGAGAAAATGTAACTTTTATAGCCCCTCTACAGAACTTTGTTCTCACTATCTGAACCAGTAAAACATGCAGATACTTGCTGCCTTTATCCCTATTTATGTGTGTGTATGTATATACATACACACACTTTTGTTAGTGTCTTTTTCAGCTGCAGCAGGCATCTGTTATCAGTAAAAAAAAAAAAAAAAAGCTTTTCAAAGTTGTCACCTCACTTTGCAGTCAGGTAGCCAGAAAGCAGACAAACCATCTCAGACTAGAAGGGGATGACATAATCAGTGTTGTTCCTCCCTAATTATCAAAAATATGTTCCACTGGGCTAAAATAAAGTTTACAATTAATTTCAAATAGTAAAACATTTGGAGCAAGAATGAACTGTGGGTGTGTGTGCGATTTCTCCTGCTGACCCACACAAACAGGCTACCACTCAGCTGATCCACTAGACTGCGCACACTGATGTGTCTGTAAGTCTGCACTGGAGCACTGCTTCATGCTGACCATTGAACAGACTTTTCTGGGAGTGCTCATTAGCATTCTACTCATTAGCAACTCCTCCACACAAATTGAACAATGCTGTCATTTACTGACTCAGCCCACTCACTTACATTTACTTTGACATCCATCATTTACTCAGTTTGAAACATAACCTTGCTAAAATGGCTGTGAAAGCAGAGAACCTTGTTGCACAACTGTTTTCTTCTGGAATAGCAACCGGTGTTTCCACTGGCTTACAGCACTGGCTTACAGTGCATTACACAGGAGGACAAGCCTGAGGGTTCAATCAGCAATTACTGCAACCAGCGAGGATATTTGCAGTCTCAGCATGACATCCATGTCAGTGGTGGATGATGATGATACACCTTGGCTATGCTTACCTAGTTGTAAAATGTGCATTTCTTTGCTTACTAGAAAGCAGGCAAGCTTATTTCTTTACATCCCCTGGTTTGCAGTCTGATTTGTTAGTATTTCTCCCCAAAACATACTTGACAGATCTTCAAAATCTGTGTCGCTCCCATTTAATAATAAAGGAGAAGATCCCATTGCCTTAATTTATTGTCTGATTAAAATTCAGCCTTTGCCGTCACCTTAGCAACTGCTTGAAAAAAGGTGGGTGGTGTGTGGGGGCTGAGAGGCAGGCATGTGAGCCTGTTGGCGTTCGTCTCGGTGTGAGTGTCTGTGTGTCGCTGCAAAGTTTCGTCTCCTCACACAAGTCCTTGTACTTGCAGCAACGAAACATTCTTTGCACTTGACCTTCTGCTGTTCACACACACTGAGGACGCAAATGTATTCGTCAGACATGCCCCCCCCCCCCCCCCCCCCGCTTTAAAGTGGGTTTTGTTGGTGCTTTGATTCAAATAATCTCTTTGCAACTACCGTTTCCTTCATTAATTACAGGGGATAAATATGCATGAACCTCTCCCCTAAGTGCAGATGGTAAAATCTACTTTCTAGCATTCATCAAATTATGAAACATGATAACATAACAGCATGGATACCACCCTCAATCGGGCCTAAATTTGAATGGAGATGGGGCAATATTGATGCATAATTCATCTCGTTTTGGTAAAAGGGCCAGCAGCCGACTCATATAAAAACCTATTCTCCTTAACAGCCAGGGACTTGAGCTGTAAGATTCAACAGATTGAACCACCTGTTCCCCCCCACCTCCCCCTTCTCCCTTATTTCTCTGTCTCTTTCCACATCCTCTTCTCTCTCTTTCCCTCTGTGCTTCTTCTCTCCAATTCAGCACCTCGACAGAGATACTGAGTTGCTGCCAGTATCCCTCATGGGGGGGCTTGCCATGTATCTGCAGTCTGGCTGCAATGGAGGTTTCCACTCTCCCTCCCTCCTTCCCCTTGCTTTCTCACTCTCTCCTCTCACACTCTTGGTATGGTATGATTGTTCTCTTCTCACCTCAAGTAAGCGCAGATGTACACATCCGGGCACAGTCTGATGAGTGTTGCATGGGATTTCTCACTAACATGAGAGTAAGGGAAAAAGGGAAGGAGGAGCAGATTAAGGAGCAGGGATAAGTGTGTGTGTATATGTGTGTCGGGGGGGGGGGGCATAAACAAAAACACAGGGAAACAGAGAGAGTATGCCTGCTGAATATGTAGATTTCCTTTTTCTTTTTTTTTTTGTGTGTGTGTGTGTGTGTGTGTGGGGGGGGGGGGGGGGGGGGGGGGGGGGGGGGGGGTCCTGCTGCTGCAGTGATGCTCTACTTGGCAGCTTCTGGGCCAGTTTGATGGGTCCACTTCACTAACATGCTGTCATTTCCTTTAGATGCCTGACGAAGTGATGAACAACATAGACACCATCAGGTAAGCTTCACCCTCTCTCTCTCTCTCTCTCTCTCTCTCTCTCTCTCTCTCTCTCTCTCTCTCTCTCTCTCTCTCTCCCTCTCTCTCTCTCCCCATCTCCCTCTCCCTCCTTTTCTGCACATATCTTTCAGCACTCCATCATCACGCCCCCGCGTTCTCCCTGTCTTCTTCCTTTAAGCTCCTTCCCTCCCACTCTTCCTCTCTCTCTGTCTTTCTACTCCTGCACAGTCTCTCCCTCGCTCCTGCTTGTCTTTCCTCCTGGCTCAGCTGCTGCTGCTGCCGGAGTGGCGAGGTGTTGGTGGCAGCGACAGTTTTAGTGGTGGTGGTGGTGGTGGAGGAGGTGGTGAGGTGTGCATGTGTTGGGGTTTTCTCTGTGCTTTAAGGGAGAGCTGGGTAAACCAATCCAGATAGCATATAGAGGGGGGTTTTCTCCATCCCCGGCGAGGCTCCGGCAGCAGGATTTTTATCTCTCGGTCTTCAGGATGAAGCTCTGCGTGAGCGGAAGGTACTGCTTCACTGTTTGCATCTTTGATTTAGATTACAAAGCTGGTTTGGTTGTGTGCGAACACGAGTGCGTTCGTGTGTGTTTATGTGCTCATCTGTATGTGATGTGGCTGCACTTGCAGTGTCAGTTCGTGCTCTCTGTTTACTGATGCAGTGCTGTTAGGAATGAAGTCTCTTCTCTGATACTTTGTCAAAGATAAAAGGGTGTATTTTGCAGAAGAAGGATGACAGCTCAATGCAGGGAATCTCTTGGCTTGAAATGTGCTGCAGTGAATATGGTTTTACTGTAAAAGCTTTTTTCCCAACAGATCAATCAGGAGGGCTTTTTTTATTTATTTATTTTTTTTATTAGTCTTGAATGTCTCGAGGTTGCCAAAATGGCCATCCACGACTATTACATATTTGTTTCTGCATGCTTTTGGACTGTCACCTGTCGGAATGCACCTGTAACACTGATTAATTACTCTGCATGATAACGCTGTTTTGCCACCACGAATTCTGAAGCAATAGTAGCACTGATTTTTATGTATTTAAATAGGCCTGACACTCAAAAAATGCAAACCTGAACGTATGCTCGTGCAGACAGATTTTAATGTGCTCCTTACAAAATTACAGGTGCTCATTCACTTTTCTGATTTAAGTATTTCAGAGGAATTAAGACAGCAAAGGAAACATGACGAGATGCAGGAGCAGTTTCTCCCGCCTCTCCCTCCCACTCTCTGCTTTTTACCTCACTGTCCTACAGTAGACGTGTTTTAATTAATACTAGTACTAATGAACCATTATTAATCCAGCACAGATAAAAACAGATCCCAAGCTTTCCCTTTTGTGTTAGATTACTGACGGTGTTATTACGATTTCAGGCAGATTACAGTTTAAAAGCCATTTAACCAGGCGACAAAGGGTAATTAATCTTGATGGGGTGTTTCTCTAATATAAGGCATCAATTGTCCTCACCTCTGTGTCACAGCTTTAATTGAATTATAGCAGCTGTGGCAAAATAAGATGGGTAGCCCCGCGCTTTTTTTGCTCGCGCTTTGCATAGGAAACCGGGTCACCTGTAGCCTCTGAGCAAACTGTAATGGGGTTAAAGAGAAAGCAGGACCCACCTGAGAGTCTGACCCTACCTCTTCATCACCCCCCCCAACCCCCCACCCCCCCACCTCCATATCTCCGAGATGCCTTCGAGTCTAAATGATGAAATACCCTGAAATATCTCACACTCTGTTGCTCCCACTCTCTCGCTCGTTCTCTCTTTCTCTCTTGCAATTTCTGTCCCTCCCTTGTCCGGGCTCATGTGTCGGGGCCCCGTGGCGGGGCCCCGTGGCGGAGACGAAGATGTAAATTTTGCATGGCGACACACTGGAGCTCCAGTGCAGAAGAGACCACAGATGGGATTAAACAGATTTAAAGTTTCAAAGAGTTTTTAAAAATCCTTGTCAGAATATTCCAGCGGATGACTAACAGTGAGAGGGGGTTTTATGTTATATATAAGATTGATACCACTTAAAAAAACAAACAAACAAACAAAAACTTGATAGCTGCCCTGCCAGCATGATTGACAGCCAGAAATTGAGCAAAATTATTATGCCGTTGTCTGGGTGAGTGATGATGAAGCGATGTCCTTGAGAGGCAGAAAAACAAAAGTTTGACTTAGTTTTTAGATTTTTTTAGGCTGCTGACTGATGAGATTCTTTATTTCTTCCTTCAGTAATTCCATCAAACACACTGCAAGTAATTTCAGAATGATGTATGCACATTAAGTACCTTCATTATACAGGAAGAGAAGGCAATTAAAAGGTGCTTCACACTCTTAAGTTTCACTTAAATTTCAAAAATGTATCCTGCACTTTACGTCTTGGTCTTTTTTAAGATCTTTTTAGAAATATACAGCTTAAAGGAAGAACAACATGAAGAGTCATGAAGAGGGCAGATAAGAGCTAAAATGCTCATATGGCATACATGCTATAAATAGGCACTCCCTCATTTGATGTGTTAATGATGGTGGTGGAGAGAGTTCTCCAACACGTGACCTGCCAGGTGTTCACTTAGGGTTGAGATCTGGTGACTGTGAAGGCCACAGCACATCATTTTTTTTTTCTTTGCTCATTAAACCATTCTGTGACCCTTAATGCCCTAAATGAAAGCATCTGTGTTCATTATGTTTCTACACTTGTGTATTTTGTTTTCCTTTAAAAGACCATTTTGGCATTTTGGGAAGCACACTTAATCACCGCCTCTGTGAGGCCACCGTAATGTCTCGGCCTTGTTCTGAAGCTCACTAATTAACATGCTCCTTCTTGTTTGTTTAATCTGCACAAAAGCCAAAAGTGAAACTGCAGCTTGTCATTTTTAGAGCCTGGTTTTTGTATAGCTCAAACGAATATGATACGTGTCAATTATTGAGCTCCATTTGTGCTGCTTTGTGGATTTTGTTTCTTGAGACAGAGCCACGCTGCCTGTTTCAGTGGTAAGAAACAGTCACTGCTCATCTAAGTCACTCTCGGCAGTTACTTTATTATACCCCAATGAGCCAAAACATTATGACCACTCTCAAAAGAAGCAAACAGCCATGTTTCTGTTGTTACAATGACACCTGTCAAAGTCTGGGATATGGTCAGTGGAAAGTGAACAGTGAGTTTTCAAAGTCAACATGTTGGCGAAATGATGGAGAAATGGGGGCAGCGTGAACACCAGAGTGACTTTGACAAGGGCAAAATTGTTTGTGTTGTCCAGAACAGCGAGGGTTGTCGGTGTTAGCGGTCAGAGGAGTGACAAACCATGAGCCTGCAGCAGGGATTTAACAAAAATGAAAGATCTGCTGCTCATGACTTTATTCAAATGTGTATTCATAGTTTTCATGTGATTTTATATCACTATAGGAAAACCCACAAAACAACGTTTTCCAGATTTGCTGTGCCAGTTGTTAAATCAGATGCACTTATAAGCCCCTCAGTTTCTTCACAGCTACTAGCTGTGTTTCTGCATGCAAACACCTTTCTTGCAAATACAAGTACAGTGGTCATTTTGCACCAATCCATCTTTCTCCGTAGCAACTTACATTTTATTTTAATAGGTTTATTTCACAGAGATGTTGCACTTTACAAAAGTATAAAACACTGTATAAGGTGTAGATTTTAGGAAAATTGTGAATTTACATCCTTAATCCCAAGGTAGATAATATTAAAATATAGTATGCAAGACAACAATGACATTGATAGTTTAAACTCCCAGGTGTTTAAAATAAAGCATGTAGCCGTGCAGTCTGCCTTTACAACCATTTGTGAAAGAATGTGTTTCATTTGAACATGGGACTGTCACTACTGCTCTGTTGACTCAATAACTGCAGAATTGAACATCAGCACAAAAAAATGTGCTCTGGGAGCTTCATGGTATGGCTGAACAGCTCCTTTAGGTGTAATATGTAGGTGTACTTTTGTCCATACAGCGTTCCTCCTCCCCCCTCCAAACAGCAACATTATTGACCCATCTAGATCAAATATAAATAGAACTGTCTGTACTTTTGTGCACTTCCATCCTGCTGGCAGTCTGAAGAATTCTCCACAAGAAACATATGTAAAACGTTGCCAAAGTGGAGCTCTGGCTTGGACCTCACTGTGGTGGGTGCTGTTTATTGATTGCAAGTTCACAAAACTTGCAGTTTATTCACATAACTTTGTTTTTCTTCTTCTTACTATTTGTGGCTTGTGTTGCAATTCTGTGGATAGTCTCGTGTGACGGAATGGAAAACTATGAAGACCTCAGGGCACCTTCAGATTTCCTGAGCTGTTTTAAAAGGTGTGTTTTGGCCGATCATTATAGAGAGAGAGCAGCAGAGAGGACATGTTTGAAAGTGGCGTGGGAGGGAGGCTGGTCTGAAGAGGCTAGAACTTAGTTTTGACCTGCTGAAGTGGACAATGTTGCTCTGAGAGACTAATGCTCTCCTCTGTGGTCTGACCAGTCAGCCTCTCTCTCCAACACTGTCTGTAGGTCTCTCTGTTCTGAAGCACTGACAGCTCCTCTGGGGGGCCATTAAGCTTATCTTATCAACTTAACCCCATTATTTCTCCTCCCCTTTGCCCTCTCCAGCACCAGCGGTCAGATTGTACTGGTCAGATTTATTCCTCATTGTGATGAAGCCCGCCTAATATGACAGCTGCTATAACTCAATTTTTTTGTAATTTGACTTGAATTGGACATTTACATAGTAATCTGCATTGTAGGTCAATTCTTGGTCAGTGGAAATGACACCATTTTAATGAATTTTAAAGTGAGAGCTAGCTTTTTCTGAACAGATGCCACTGTGAATATCAATGAAGAAAATGGTAATGCTAAAATAGAGCCAGCTAGTGAGCCAAAGTAGTGTTTAGCTAAGAACTACATGCTAACTTTGTGTATTATTAGTAGAGATGAGGTGAAGTCAACTAAAGTGACGATACACATAGACTATAGTATATAAAACATGAATGTAGCCACTGTGGTAAAGCGTACCCTACTAATTTGGAGCTTAACTGTATGCATTAAAACCTAGAACTAGAGCTTGAGGCCATAAACCTGTAAGCAAAGTGTTTACTGAGGTCAGGAGTTTGCACCCTGCTGGCCTTTACAAAGAATGCTTCAGGCAACTTTCACATTGTCGTCACTTTTCAGACCTGGAAGCTTCTTCTGTCTTTAATATACAGTCTGTAATTATACACCAAATATTTGCTGACATTAATTGTCTTAAGCTCATGGTGAAACAAGACCAAAAAAGGGCAAATGCAGCATCAAAACTCCTGAGTAAGAATGGATTTTAATGTTTTTCATTTGCAAGAGAAGGCACTCCAGGATCAAATTGGGAAACAATATATGCTTTCTCAAACAAGGGCATGAAATAGTGCTGTTTTGTCAGAAGTTGCTGGTATCACAGAGATACTTAAAAGGCTTCCTCTCTTACCACAAAATGTAAGACCGATGTAAGCCAGACAGTGGGCAAAAGTCGAGCAAATGCTGAGGCAAAAACATTCAACAACATGAACAGCTCTGAAGCTTAATCAAGCTCATCAAATGGGACTAATTTGAAGGATTAAAAGTGCATGTAACATTTTGCTAAAAAAGTTGCAGGGGTAAAAGCATAACTTCTTGAACTTCTTTTTTTTTTTTGCACAAGCAGATGAATTAGCGACTCCAGGCAAGGACCTCTAGGTGTGTCCTGTCAAGTCACACAGTCTGACATTGCTCTGCATATTTTGGTTCCTGTGGGTTTTGAGGTTGGGCTCTGTGGATCAGTCTTGTTCTGGCACATCTCATGGATGTTTGATTGGACTGGGATCTGTATTGTTTGACTGACTGCTTTCTCAAACCATGGAACGGAGTGTTGGGTGATTGATTAGATTAAGGTGAGGATCTGTTCCTGTCCCTTCCTGAGCAGTTTTTTGCAGCTTGGCGGGGTGTCTTATTCATCATTATTCACTTAACCTCTCTGTGGTTTTATTGCTGTGGGTGATTGGTGTATAAAATGAGTGAAATTATAAAAAAATACATGTTTGTATTTTTGTAAGGATCATGCAAGATTTCAGTCCTGAGTTTGTGGGCTAAATATCTAATTAGCATTCAAATCCAAATAGCAAACCCCGTGTAAAACCACAATTTGTAAAACTCTGAAAAAAAAAAACCCCGCCATTGCCATTGAACAGATATGACTGTGGTAACCATCTTCTCCTCTAACTCTAAACAAAACAGCAAAGAAATGCATTCCCTAAAATGCTGAACTGTTACCGCAAACCTTCTTTTTAACTAGACCATAAAGCTTTTAGAAGCAAAACTACAGCAGCCTTAGTAATGAGGAGTAGCAACCTGTGAGAGCTTAGAAGGAAATTAAACAGATAAATTAAAGCTTTTCAAGCAAATTTCGGCAGCTTGTTTGCCTGTTGTTGATCCGAAGCTGGAGGTCACAGATTACCCATGTTTTATTTATCCAAGCCACTACATTAATGGCACTTTGCTGGAAAGTTATTAGTGCTATATTGCATCTTCCCAATATAGTCTCTTTTTTTTTTTTAAAGATCCATTCATGCATCCCTGAGTTGAGGCTTTTTAGGCAACCTCTTGAGAGTTATGGATGGACCAGTAAGTACATCTGAGCTGCTTTCTATATGTGTATAAGTGCATGAGGCGAATGGTGACGAACACACACACACACTCACACACACGTACAGAAACACAGAGCACTACACTGCAGGCTAGATTTGCAGAGGTTGTTCCTTTGTTGCATCTAATCACTACCTGTCCGTTTCGAGCTCCACTCGTAAACAATGTGTTGCGATGGTGGGCGGCGTGCTGTGTGTGTGCGTACATGTGTGTGCACGGGCATCCATGTGTGTTTGTGTCTGTTCTATTTTTAATGAGCTGAACCCGTTTGAAAGCTGGCCGTGTTTTTCCATCCCGTCTGCTTTTGGTTGTGGCTGCAAAGATGGCAAACACTGGGCCTTATTTTTGCACCACAACAACAGCATTTTCACAGCTGTATTTTTTCAACCAGCAAAATAAATAAGTAAGTAAATAAATAAAAATGAAAATGCTGTGGAAAAGACTGCGAACAGAAGTGCTGTTTTTTTATTTATTTGTTTTTAACTCTCATCTCATCTTTTTACTCTAAATCTAAACACAAAAATCAGTGACTTGAAACTCAGAGATTGCCAGGAAACTTGTGACTTTCAACTTGTGAGTGAGAGAGTTCAAAAGTTTTGTTGTGAGAGTGTGTATTCTGGGTCGTGAAAGATCTCAGCGGCTTTGCTAGGACAGCTCTCGGTAGATTTCACTGGCATATTGTAACCTGAATATCTTGTCTGGAGGATGATCCTGTGGGGGTTTTGTGTGTGTGTGCGTGTGTATGTAACAGCATGTTCTAGTGTTTTTAATGCACTCAGTGTGAGCATTTGTTTTTAGTAATGTGTAGGTCAGCGCTCTAGTGACTTTGAGGCTCGTTCATCTGCTCCTTGCTTGAATTTTTATCTTTGGCTATTTTATTTCTATTGGGAAATATATACCCACTTCCTCAAGGTGGAGGAAATATATGCAGCCATTTTCTAATTGATCTGTGTCACGTATTGGTTCGTTTGTCAGCAAGTTTTTGCAAAAACTGCCAAGTCATTAAATGAATCTTGATAGAGAGGGGATGGGAAAGAGCAGAACCAATTCAATTTTGGTGTGGATTTGATCACTTTATTCAAAATTACAAACTAGGAAAATGGCCTTGGCAGAGAATGAGCCTTGTGATTTCCTCTACTTCTTTTATATGTTTTTATTTTTTTAATAACTAAATATTAATTTGAGATCAGATATGGAAATAAAATTAAGATGAAGCAATAATTCACAAACAAAAATTTGGCTCATTTGAATTTTATTAGCGTTTTCCATATTTTTTTCCAGGGATTCCAGGGATCAGCTGTCATAAATGCAGCCTACCTCACTGACCACTCCATTAGATATACCTGTTCAGCTGCTCATTAACACACACATGCAATCAGCCAATCACAGGGCAACAATTCACTGCATTTAGGTATGTAGACATGGTCAACAGTACCTGCTGAAGTTCAAGCCGAGCATCAGAATAGAGGAGAAAGGTGATTTAAGTGACTTTGAATGAGCTGGTCTGAGTATTTTAGAAGAAGGGTTTACAGAAAAAGGCCTAACAAAGATAAATTATCCAGTGAGTGGCAGTTCTCCAGGTAAAAATGCCTTGAACTAGTACTGGGTTGGACCCCCTTTTGACTTCAGAACTGCCTTAATTCATCATTGCACAGATTCACCAAGGTGCTGGAAACACTCCTCTAAGATTTGGGGCCACATTGACATGACAGCATCATGCATTTGCTGGAAATTTGTTGGCTGCACTTCCATGATTTCAATCTCCCATTCCACCACATCCCAAAGGTGCTTTCTTGAATTCGATTCTGGTGACTGTGGAGGCCGTTTGAGTGCAGTGAACTCATTGTCATGTTCAAGAAAACACTGAGATGATGGGAGTTTTGTGACATGGTGTGTTATCCTGCTGGAAGCAGCCATCAGAAAATGAGTACATTGTGGTAATAAAGAGATGGACATGATCAGCACCAATACTCAGATAGGCAAAAGTTGCTACTAAGATGCCCAAAGTGTGCCAAGAAAATATTCCCCACAGCATTTCACTAAAATCTGATCCTAACATCTGAATGTTGCAACAAAAATCGAGACTCAACAGACCAGGCAACTTTTTTCCAATCTTCAGTTGTCCCGTTTTGATGAGTCTGTGTAAATTGTAGCCTCGGTTTTCTGTTCATAGCTGACAGAGGTGGCGCCCGGTGTGGTCGTCTGCTGCTGTAGCCCATCTGCTGACCATGTCTATAAGCTTAAATGCATTGAGCTGCTGCCATATGATTGGCTGATTAGATACTTGCATTATTAAGCAGTTGAACAGAAGTGTCCAGTAAGTGTATATATGTGTGCATATATTCATTAAACAAAAATATTCCGGGGAGCTTTGATTAGTGAATCACAAGTGAGTGGTATGTTTAAAACAATACTCTGGTAGGGAAACAATGTATTAAGTGGTGGTGGCACTCTTGGAAGATAAATAAACAAGCGTTTTCCCTCCTAATGTCCATCAAAACATAACATTCAAACCATGATTCTCTACATTTATATTTCATCATTATACTGGTGCATGTATCAACCCTTCTTTTTGATGTGGCACCATTTTCTACAGCTAAAAGTCTGCCTACAGTTTATTCTGTGGTTGATTTTGGACTCTGTTCTCTGTGTTCACACTTTGAGTTTTGGCAGAACAGAACTCTGTGTATTTTTCTGTTTGTATTTGAGGATCAGCGAGCCTCCGTCACCTCTTCCGCTCATTCTGAAATCCTCTCGGGATGTTGTCATGATTTCACACTCCCCTGTGCCGGGTGCCATCAGCAGCACATGAAATCCGTTCAGCGGGTCATTATCCCCTGCTGCTACTAATGATGTTGGTAGTTGCTTCAAAACTACTTAGGTGTCTGCTCCCAAGTTAATCAATGCCGGACAGAGAAACAGCTAAGACAAACCCACACACACTGACAGAATAGCACCCTAATTTGAAAGCTGATTTTTTTGTCTATGAGGTGGTTGAGTCATACTGTACATGCCATTGGACTGAGTGACTACTGCAGGTTGTTAATCTGAAGGTATAGGGGCCAGAAAGAGCATCATTTCTGCCTTCTTTCCCTGCTGCTGGATGAGTCAGCCACTCGGGTTCCCCCGCTCTAATGCTGAGGTCTGGGCCTGTGATAAGGGTTTTTCCTGAGAGCCAATCTATCTGAAAGGTAGATGCGATCAGGAAGCCAGAAAGGGAAAAAGCGATCGACAGAAGAGGCAGGGAAAACGAGAGGAAGGAGGTAAAGAAATGATGACTTTTCAGTGGAGACTTCATACCCACTCTCTTTGCTTTTCCTTTGTAATTTGGCAAAGCTCACTTCCTCTTTAATGTCTTTGGCTTTATTGTAAATACTCTGGCTTGCACTCCCTCCCCCCCCACTCCCCATCCCCGGCTACTTTTCCATCTCCCTCGCTCCACAACTTTCACGTCCTCCTCCTCCTTTACTACCTCCCTCTTCCTCTCTTTTCAATGCTCTCAAATGTCAGCGTGGCACGAGTGGGTGGCAGGCAGCGCCATCCGATCGAGCCCCTTCTAAGGTTTTGCTGCAGTGTGAGGATCGGCAAAAGGAAGAAGAAGCAAGCAAGCGAGTGAATGAGCGAGGGTGTTGCGTGTGCTGTTGTGCGTTGGCGGTTTGACAGCAGACACCTGATGTGGCCTGAGATGTGTCGCTAACAGCTGTCCTTTTTCACTTTTATGGCAGATAGTGTTGCTTTATTTCAAGCCTGGGAGAAGGAGATTGAATAGGCAGAGCTTGTGCCGCAGAGTAAACACAGGCACACACATACAAATGCACAAGTGGGAACACACCTAGACTTATAGATGCAAACAAATGTACACATACGCATACAGAAAACCAAGCATCCACCTGCATGTATAAACTCACACATTCCGGACACTTTAATGCTCTCAAATACGTGCTCACACCTGCCAAATTTTACACACACACACACATACACAAATGCACACATATTCAGAGCCGGTATGACTCAGAGGGGAGCAGCTGGAGTGAAGGCTCCAGTGGCGGTAGTGAGCTGTCACCATCTGGAGGAGTACATGTCTCCCTGCCTCGTCAGCCAGCAGCAGAAGTCACCTCCCAGCAACTGGGCGTTAGTAGATCAACATGTTTCTTTATTTCCTAATATTTTTACACATGTGTGTATGCAGCATCAATGGGTACAACACCCCAAACAGAAGCCTTAACCTACTGCAGTCCCATCCACAGTCAGTCATTGTTTCCTTCCCGAACGGTCAGTCCACTCCTCGGATCAGAGGAGCTTTGATCAAGTTTTGACAGGCTGTCTCATTCGATAACATGTGCCATTTGTCTGTGTGCTGAAGGCTGCACCTGTGCTGCGGACGCCACCAAGATGCAGAGGACTGGAGGGATGGAGGAAATATTTATACAAGAGATTTCAGGCTTTCAGGCTTGTCAAACTCTTTCATTCACACTGCACGAATGTGTCAGCTCCTGTTCTCTGTGTTTGGGCATATATGAGATGAAGACGCTGTGTCTGCAAAGGATGTTTGTTTTTACTGATAAGTCTGATTGCTGCCTGTCACAAAAGACTTCCATCTACCACTGGTGACATGAAACAAGTCTGTGTCCTGCCAGGACCCAGAAGCTGTTTTTTTTTTTGTTTTTTTTTAACCTACAAACATGATGTGAAACAGATTTGGTCTAATAGCGCACCACAAGCAAAGGAATTCAGCATTAACTACAATATTTAGAAATGTAGAGAAGGTTTGGTTCTTTCATATGTGAACATTTCTGGGTTTTTTTTTTTAAGAATATAGATATATGTCGCAAAGATTTAAATTCTTGTGTGAAGACAGTTATAGGGTTCTTTGCTTATGTTCCAGTCTGCTTTCAAAATCTCATCTAATCACACTCACACAGCCCTGATGAGGCAGCTTAGCACTCCTTAGTAATGTTTTTACACTTAAAATTTTTTTTCCTTCAGTATTCAGAAGCATACATCTAATTCCTTTGATATCATGTGTTCAGTTTCTCAAATGTTCCCTACATTGAGTGGGGAAACCTAAATTCAGAAAAGACAAGCTGTTTGTAGGAACCTTTAAGAAATAAGAATATACCCATAATATGCACTCACCAGACACTTTATTAGGTACAGCTTCCTAGTACTGGTTTTAACCCTTTTTTACCTTCAGATCTGCTTCAACATGGAAAGGAATCTTTGGAAAGATTCCTCCATTGGTACTCCGGGGCCCAAAGTGTGCCAAGAAACTACCGCCCACACCATCACACCACCACCAGCCTGAACCATTGATACAAGACAGGATGTAGCCAAACTTTATGCCAAACTCTGACCCTACCATCTGAATGTCACAGCAGAAATTGAGACTCATCAGACCAGGCAGTGTTTTTCCAATCTTCTGTTACGTTTTGATCAGCCCATGTGAATTGTAGCCTCAGTTTCCTGTTCTTAGTGTGGCAGCCGGTGTGGTCTTCTGCTGCTGTAGCTCATCTGCTTCAAGGTTCAACTTGTTGTGCATTCAGAGATGCCCTTCTGCATACCTTGGTTATGACGAGTGGTTATTTGAGTGATTGTTGCTTTTGTATCAGCTCAAAACAGTCTGACCATTCTCCTCTGACCTCTGATAGCAACAGTGGATTTTTTTTCTCTTTTTTTTGGACCATTCTATGAAAACCATCAAGATGGTTGTGTGGGAAAATCCCAGCAGATCAGCAGTTTCTGAAATACTCACATGAGCCCGTCTGGCACCATCAAGCACGCCATGTTCAAAATCACTTAAATCCCCTTTCTTCCCTTTTCTGATTATCACTTTGAACTTCAGCAAGTTGCCTTGACCATGTCTACATGTCTAGATATTTGAGTTACTGAGCGGTCAAACAGGTGCACCTAACAAAGTGTCCGGAGAGAGTGTACATTGCCTCTCCTTTAATGGATTCCCTTCAAATGATAGCTGAACTTTGCTGGAAAGCTGAAAGGAATCTCTTGCTCTTTATGTCTGAAGGACTGAGTCCAAAGCTTGACATTTACGGCTGATGTCTCAGATAGTTTTACTTCTCATTTTCACTTCCACTGTTCCTTTGCAGGAAACACTGTGTGCCATCAGTGGAACAAGTAAAACAAAAATGGTCTTTACTCTGAATTTAGTACCTTGAATTTAAGGAAACAGGACAAAACCCTTTGAATTTTTGCCATTAATGTCACCATATCATGCTTAATGGCAAGAGTGAAAGCAAGAATCTTCATGACATCTGGAGACCGAGTGGATTATTTTCATTTTGATGCAACATCTGGACGGGAAAGTTGCTGACATTACTTTCTGTGCAACTCTCTGTGCTCACATAGACTGTATCGTTATACAAATAATACATCGTACAACTGTCATCTGAAAAAAAAAACATGAACCACGAGTTAAAAACAATTGTTGCGTGCAGAATGGTCATTCAGACAGAAAGTTGGATCATAGCATTTTAGGCAGAAGCTGAGAAGAGGAGGTGCAGCAACAATGCACATTATGAGAAAAATTAGAGCAAATAAGCACACAATTCTTAACATCAGTTTTGTCCTGCTTGACTTGTACTTACTAAAAGTTGCCATCCTGTCTGTTTGCTTTGTTTGGCAGGGTCAACACAGATAGATCACTCAGTAATTCTTCAGGCCAGACTTAGCTGGTCTCCTTTGGAAAACTAACATAAATGCCATCTCCCTGTGGTCAAGCCCTTTAAACACATGAGAGGGAAGGAACACAGACAAACCATGAAAAAGATATACATTGGCAAAACCGCCTTAAAAGTCCCCCGAAATGGCGGCAAACATCCGAAAAAGAGGTAAGAGTGAACGTCTCAGACGCCATCTTTCCATCCATCCTCGTTTTTATCTGTTTGTCCGTTCATCCGCCCACGAGGTGTCTCCTCTCGCCATCCAGAGGTGCTAAAGCAGCCTCATCCCGCCTCTCCAAGCCCAGAAGTCATGCTGCCTCGTCATCTCATCTCGCTGGAATGAAAACACTCATTATGTCTGACTCAGCTCCTGTTCACTGAGGAGGTCACTAATGGGGGATTTTACATCCCTGGAGCTACTTCACGTTAACTCATCCTCTACCAAACAACAAACACCTGTTTTCCCCTGATAATTCCCACCAATCACAGAGAAGTATGAGGCAAGGAGGTGGGGGCTGCTGGATAATGCGGCACTCAAATGTCACCCAGTCAGTTGAGACATTCATTGAATCACTCTGTGGGCAGGTTTTCTCTACTCACTGACACAGTTGTAGATATGCAGCCGCTTTCCGTAAAACATAAACACTTATTCTAGATTCAGCCTGAAGTTAGACTAAAGTTAGAAGTTATTTAGTATGCAGCATTTTATGCTGCTGTGTTTACAGGTGAGTGAATGGAGACTGGAGCCATGCTGGAGGCAAATTACTCAAACTGAGAGGATAAAAAAAAAAGCCTTAAAAAAAGAAAGTCACCTACTTTTACAGAAGTGCAACTTAGCTAGCTTGAGAAAAAAAAAGTTGTAAATTTGATACAATATTTATATTGCTTTTCCAAAAAGGTGGAAATTATTAATTCAGATGCCTAGATTTTAATATAATAAAACTTAATTGATTAAAAATAGTATTCGATAAGTGATAACTGTTGCAGAGGAAACACTACTCAGTTCAGGCCAATTGAATTTTATTTATATAGCACCCAATCACAACAACAGTTGCCTCAAGTCAACAATATTAGCCCTGGATTGTGTAATGCTTCTTTTCCCATAAGAAAAAAACCCTGCGTTTGTGCATGAGGCTAGTTAAGTTTCATAATGGCAAAGTTTCTATAATTTTAAGGAAGAAAAGGTAGCAGTGGTGGATTGATAAAAACACTGGACTTAAAGAGGAGACTACAGTGACTGTTTATTATTGTAATAATGACACTGGAGGTCTTGTGTTTTAACCCACCTAGACCTCAGTGACACAGGCCTTGAAACCAGTTGGTGAACATTACTATCGGTGCAACCTACCTCGAAACCTCTGGTTAATAGAGAGAAATGTATATTCCCCAGTTGGTTGTGGAGTGGTTGCTGGATGTTGCTGGCTGTTGCCAGGCCAAAGCAGTTACAAATAGGGGGCTGCACCAAAAACCTTGTTGTGATTGCCGACTCATCTGCAAAAAAAGCCGCCAACTACTTACTGAGTGATATAATAGTTGAAAAAAGCGTGTTGCAAACCTGGAAACAGAGACGATTCACCTTCATGATAAAACTCATGTCTTACCTCTACAACCAACACATTTCAAAAGGTTAAACTTTCAGCAGCCAAAGCATTTGCAAGGTTTTTGGTGCAGGTTGTCGAGGACTACACATTTTGCCCTAGCGACCTGTCGTTGCCAGGGGCTACCAACTGGACTCTAGGCCTGTGTGACCGGGGTCTTATTTAGCATCCTTATCCTTATTTCCCTAAAGCAAACGGTTGTTTTAACACTTCTACAGGTCATATTTGGAGGATAGGAACGCAATATGGTCATTCAGAGATGAGGTAGCTGCTACAAAACAAATATCACTGATGCACAGATGATGGTCTTTAACCATAAAAGCAACTTTTCACTAGACAAATAGTGATCTATGAAAACAGGTATAATAATAGTGGTCTATAATGGCCTATAATAGAGCTCATGAATCACCTTGTTTAGTTCAATTATTTTTCTCTCCTAAGCTAAGTGTGTATATACTGAACAACTGTACTTTCGACACAGAGATGACAGATCAGAAAAATGTAAATGTACGCCAACTTTAATCATGTGGGGCATCCTGTCAGGAGGAAGCCTTAGCCTCTGTGTCTGCTGCACATATCTGGTGCATCTGTGCTATAATTTGCCTTTAATAGGGAAATTAAAAGAGACATTTGGACAAAACCGCAGAGAAATGATAGAGCAGAAATATTCAGTCACACCAAATGAAGTTCTGTATGAAGTCTGGATTGACCCGATCTACTTTTCATCTCATTGATTGCAGAAAGATTATCATGCATGCTAATTAGATAGAAACTGGGTGATACCTCATTTTAGTATCCTGAAGGAAAAAAAAACACTGAAAGGAACCTGTCCCTGTTCTTTCTTTTTTTCTGTGTCCATCAGCCCCCAACTCTCTGAATCTATGATTTTGTTAAATAGTAAGGAAAAAGAGACAAAGAGAGGAAGTGACAAGAGCGTCGTGACCACATCTCCATCCACTTTTTTGCTATCTGTTATCCGGTCTCAGATAGAGTCATTACCCTCCTTCCTCCATCTGTCCATCAATATGAGGTCCATTAAGCTGCGCCGTGCACATTCAGATCCATCACGGCAACAGACATTTCCTCCTTTCCCACTCACACTTGCCCTTTTATTAGATTGTAGCTCAGGTAATGCACATACTCTAAAAATAGTCATCATTATGCTGTCCTGCTGTATTACATGTGGGGAATATTGTCGTTTTGTGTATCTGAGCCTTCGGGGTCTATTCACATGACATATTAGATTTCATTGTCTCATGTTTCATCACAGATTACAACCTGTCTTTTTTTTTCATGGGGCCAGTATCCCTTTTTGATGAGGTTTCTCTGATGTGCTGCAGAGCTTTAATACTGAAAAAGATTGACTAATGCTCTGATGTCTTACAAAGCTCTGTATCCTTGCTTACCCCAGCCTGGATTCTTAATTAGAGATCCGTGTTTTGATCCCATGTTTTCTTCACACCATGCACTTTTACAAACAACTTTTCAGCTTTTATCACCCTCTCATGGTGTTCCCATCATAGCTGCACGGCCATTCGGGGGTGCATTAAAAAGATCTGTAGACCACTTAGATAAAGCATGAACTCAAGTTAGGGGCTCATTTCTTCCACCATGTGCCCTGAACTCGTGTGTATGTATATATATTGTGTGTGTGTGTGTGTGTGTGTGTATAGCTCATTGCTGGAGCAGAAGGAAGACTTACGGAAAAGACTTAACTACACAACACACAAGCTGGAGCTACTGCAGAGCGAGTTTGACTCCACACGGCAGTACCTGGAGACGGAGCTGCGCAGAGCACAGGAGGAGCTGGACAAGTTTACAGATAAACTGCGCAGGTAAGCCCGTCTGTACAAAGTGTACAACACTCAGGGGGCAAAGACAGTGGCTGTGTGGCACAGAAGGCTTGAGAAATTGTTTGTGGATTTTGGTCTACATTTCCTATTTTCCAAAAATCAAGATTGTCCTCTTTTTTTTTTTTTTTCTTCCTGTGTAGCAGGCAAACATGAGCAGAGAGAGGAAGAGACAATCCCAACACAGTTCTGTCACACAAATGAATGTAAACAGAAAAAAAAAATCACCTAGAGAAGTTGATGCTCATATTTTAAATCCCTTCTTTTCCCACAAATGTTCTGTGGTGCATAGTGCTGCACTGAACTTTCCACATTCAGCATTTACCCATGGGTATCTGCAGTTAGGCAGTCTGGAGTTCTGGTCCAATGAACACAAGCTTTAAAACTGAGGGAAGATAAAATATACTGAGGGAGCTGTAGGAGGAGCCCCTTATAGACCAAACAAACACAAGACATGTGTAATAGTTGTTTTAGTGGACGTTTTCAGTAAGATGAGATCTAACTTTTAATTTTATTTACTGAGCAGGAAAAAGTTGACCCTGTTACATTAAATTGGCCTGACTAAAACTGGGTTACAGCAGGTTTCTATTCTGCAGAATAGTAATAATAATAATAATGATGATGATGAAACAAGAAACAACAGCTACTTGAATCAGTGGTTGCAAATGCACTCAAATACTGTTTGTATGTCTGTATAGAGAATGTGAGCTCATTCCACATTCCCTTAGTAATAAAATTCAAGACACAGTGATGAACTGAATGCTAACTGAATAATGCATCAGTTTTTAAGCACAGGGGAAAAGGACATTCTGTCATCTAAAGGGAAATACACAAAACAAAGAGACCAAATTACACATTGGTATCAGATTGTGAAATTCCTTCCAGAAAACTTTCACCAAAGTCATTGCTTCCTTTTCCAAATTCAGTTTTATTCCTCTTCCAAGAAGAGGAAGTAATGGTACTTGGAAGTTCTTAAGCATTTTGAGCTTTTGTCAGCATTTAGTACAAGTTCAAGAGGGCATATACTATGCAGGCACATTACAAATCAAACTGTATTCTTTGGATTACTTGAATTTGGGCCAAGATGAATTCATTTAACACCACGCCATTGATTCTGTAATCCAGTGCTGCACACAAACACAATGCTATGCGCAATGCTACTTTTGAAAATTAGTCATATTAAAATAGTCATGGTCCAAGAATGGCACCTTGCAGTGTGCCTTTAAATTAATGCCCAGCTAAAACACGTTTGGCTTGCTGTGACTTCATTTGGATGTTTGACACTGACTGTGCAGGATGATGAACAGTCAAACAGAGCACAACTCTGTGCTACTTCGCTACCTGTCGGAAATTGCACTTCAGGGCAATGGCCTATAAAAAACGGACTTCTAAGCTGAAACACAGCTGTACCAGATGTTAGGAGTTACTATACGAGCCACCCTGTGAATAACAGAAGGGGCAGCGGCCACCCTCAGAAAATGGTGCCACTTGTGCTTCACTATTTCCAACTTGGCACCAGGATAATAATATACTTTGCCAAAGAACATGAAAAGAAGCCTGATGAATATTGGCAGCACATTTTTTTGGTCAGAAGAGACCAAAATAAATTTGTTTGGATCAGATGGGGTCCGGCATGTTTGGTGTAGACCTGGCCAAGACCAGTGACTGTACACAGTGCAGATCATGAAAAAGGGAAGTGGGAAGGTTTTAAAATGAGGGTGCACAGCGGAAAAACTATTCCAGGCAAGATGATTAGCATATATGGCAGTATAAATTTCTCAAAATCTAAGAATGTGAAGATTTTTTCCAGTGATGGTTGCAAAAGGTGAATGGTATGACCTGGACAAGGAGGTTGCCTGACTTGAAACCAAAAGAACACCTTTGAAACAGCTGACAATGATTACAAAGACTGTCAGCATTTATCTTTATATATTTGTGCAAAATTGCAGGGTTAGATCATACATTAGTCTTCAAAAAAAAAAAAAACAGACTCAAACTATTATTAATAGCAGAGGAGCTCTTTTCTATATCATAAAATTGTATTGTATTGAGGGGATCTTAAGTAATTTCTATGGGAGGATTATTAGAGATCGTCCTCCAATTAAGATCTTCCATCCTTGAAATTTTAATTTATAAGTTAATAGCACAAGTAAACTGTATCACAAGTGTTTATGAAATTTGCAAATTATGCAGTGCTGCAGTGCAGTCTTTCTTATTTGTGTAACTCATAATACTGTATCATTTTACTGTAATTTACCTCCTGGAAGGTATTTTTTCCATTACCCTCACCTGCTGTTTATGTAAGTCTTTACTTTGGCTTTTGGTTGCTTCAATAATCAAAAAGATCAATGCAAGTTTGCATTTTAAAGAGATTTAATAGGCTAATACTATAATACATGTTTATACAAGAAGTTTAATACAATGCGTGGGTTCCTCTGGACATGATGCAAACAGTTACCCGTTTGCACGTGGGCTTCACAAGTATATGGACCTGTTGCTGAGGAATTGCTCCCCATTCTTGAATGAGTGTACCCTGAAGCTGTGCAAAGATTGGTGCGACATGTGCTCCTGATACAGAAAGCACTACTCTGGCAGTGCATGGGCAGGCATTGTCCTGCTGAAACAGCTGCAGGGCAGATGCTTTAGAAAGAGGTGCAATTATAAAATATAATCCAAATTTCACTTTTTTTTCCCATTTTAACCACCTTGTCTTCCTTTGGAATTATTAAATTATAATTATAAATTGTTTTCACATGTGTGTCCATGCCTTCTGGATAAAACATTCCCTCTGTTGTGAGATATATGAAGTGCAGTTCAGCTTTGACTTGTATCCGTAGACTGCTGAGCCTGCCAATCTGCTTATTTCTAGTTTGGAGGTGTCCTCGGCTGCTACTGTATATGTTCAAGCTATTATCTGCAAGTGAGCACTGTTGTTTATTGTGTCACTTAGAATACAAAGCAGCTACTCAGCACTGCAGAGGATCAACCAGGATCTGGAGGAGAAGATCCATAGAAATGTAAGTATCTGAACAGGTGTCTGTGTGTTTTAAAGCCTGTGCACATGCTGTTCAATAAGCTCTCAGGTTTCTGGTCAATTATTTGTCATATTTGTAGACAGAAAAGAAGAAAATAGGCAAGCCATGAGATTTAGAGATGATACAGAGCACTTGGAGAGCTGGTTTGAATATGAATGTCCTTCTGTTGGAACCACTGACGTTAATTATGGCTTATTACAATTGGCTGTCCTCCTTCCAACAGCAGAGTGATAGCAAACCCATTGTTCCTCAGTGCACTGCACCTCACTTCATTTGTCAGACATTGCTTTTTTTGCTGGTGGAAAGATACAATTAACTAGTCTGCCGGAGAACACTGTATGACCATCAGGTGTCTTTGCTGTTGAATAGACAGCTGAAAACGTTCATCGAATGGGCTTGTTACAGCACAAGATAATAATCATTGCTGTCGCCATCATTTTGATGACAATGTGAGATACCAAGTACAGGTAATAAAGAGCTGAAGGTCACCCAGCTTTTTGTGTAAAGAAAATTGGGGATTTTTTTTTTTTAAATCAAGGATGGCAGCTTTTTTTTTTTTTTTCTGAAGTGTTCTCATAAGCTGTTATTGATTCATCTCACGTACACCCTCCTCCTAGGGTGAGAGAGGTGCTGAGTAAGTCTCTCTGTAATCGTAAAGCTTGTTTACTCCAGAGGTGCCACAAACCCATCTGACCCCTTGGCCCTGCACAACTACAGAGAACGTAATTACAAGACAGATAAGCACTGTGATATAGTTTGAGTCTGTTAAACTTTTCGAAGAGGCAGAACTATTGCACACTCAGGCATTTTGATTACAGCTTCCATACACCCAAAGCCCTTGGCCAAAATTCATTTTACTGAAAGGTGAGGAAGCTGACAGAAACTCTGCAAATATAAAAAAAAAAATACGATTTAACTATGTGGAAGCTCAGTTTACTGACATCATAGTTTCTTATTTATCAATAGTGGTTAAGAAATAAGTCAACAATAAGCTACTATCATAATTGGCTGTGTTGAATGTGGATTCATCTTGAAAACCTAAGAGCAGGATGCAGGAGACAGAAGTCGAACACAAATGAGTGTTTAATGCTGAAAAGCCCAGAGAATTACAAAGTCCAAATCTGAGAATACACAAAGGTATTCAAATATCCAGAAATCACTTAGAGCACGAGCTCAGGAAAGGCAAGGAATAGCTAGGAAACACACAGCTAGTGGACAACACAGCAAAGGACAAGGGACAGGCTGTGGCAATATATGCACAACAGGTATCGAGGGAAATGAAAAGAGGAGGGGAACTAAACACAGCTGAAGACAACAAACAGAAATAAAATTAGACAAGATACAGAAGACCAACAGTTACCAAAATAAAAGAGAATATAGGGACACTACTAAATGGGAAAACAAAATTAAGTTGACACAGGGGAAGCCAGAAGAGGAAAAGACAGGGGAACACTGAAATACCAAAAGCAGGAACGAGACTGCTGAAAGGGAGCATAGACTGCTGACTTACTTGTGGTTCCTAGGATTCTTAAGAGTAGAATGGGAGGCAGAGCCTTCAGCTTTCAGGCCCCTCTTCTGTGGAACCAGCTCCCAGCTTGGATTCGGGAGACAGACACCCTCTCTACTTTTAAGATTAGGCTTAAAACTTTCCCATGATGCACTGAGTATTTCTTTTCATTCACCTCTTTTTACTCTGTTTATACCTCACTCCGCATTTAATCATTAGTCATTATTATTCTCTGGCTCTCTTCCACAGCATGTCTTTTGTCCTGTCTCTCTCCCCTCACCCCGAACCCGTTGCGGCAGATGAGGTTTCTTCCTGTTAAAAGGGAGTTTTTCCTTCCCACTGTCGCCAAGTGCTTGCTCATACTGTAGGTGGTTGTTTTGACTGTTGGGTCTTCCCTGTCATTATTGTAGGGTGTTTACCTTACAATATGAAGCACCTTGAGATGACTGTTTGTTGTGATGTGGCACTATATAAATAGAATAGAATAGAATAGAATAGAATAGAATAGAGGGAACTTACTAATAACGAACTCCACAAAGTCATCAGTAATTGATGACTGAACAAATAAAGGAAAGAATCCATTCAAAACATCAGAAAAATAAACAAGACTTCTGAGCATAAAGTAATTAAAACAACTGTAAGAACTAAATACTAATTAGAACCTAGACACAGAGAAAACTCAACAGGTTAACTACTAATCGTGACAACCTAAATTTCAAAAGAAAAAAGAACAAAGCCCAAATATGAATTGTGCCCTAAACAAAAGGAACCGTGAACTCAAAAAAACTCAAAACTATAGGTCAAAGACCCGGGGACTATGACAGCTATCACATTGCTTCCTGGTTAATAAGTTGCATGTTTTATTTGTAATATATCTATTATTTTAAAGTTAAGATCTAATAAAAAATTTTCTGTTTATGTTTGTATTTACCAGGTCTACATTTGAAATAAAAAAAATTTCAAGAAACAGTTTTGAAAATTTCTCTGAAAGGTTTCATATAAATTTGATTCTTTTGACCTTTCTGGTTCGTTCTGTTCACTATCTGTAAATGCATTCTTAAACAATAAACATGGACATATGGGAAACTACTATAAAGTAATCTTTAAACTTCTCTTTTGTTGTGGTTAGTCACAGCACCATGACGATGAAAAGCGTGCTCTGAGCAGAGAGATCATCGTCCTCAACAACCACCTGATGGAGGCAAAGCTCACCATCGAGAAGCTGCAAGAAGACAATGTAAGTAAAGCAGTTGTAGAACCAAACAATGCATATGAAGTCACTGTCTTCAGTATTAAAGTATTAAAGCAGAAAGTAGCTGCTTTAATACTCATTAATAAAAAAAAATTGCTATGTTATAGCTCAGGCCATCTTTTAAAACAATTATTAACCATGTGTAAACAATAACTGAGCAGGTTATTGTTTACACATGTGTTCTGCCTGTCTATTCTAGTGATAGAAGAGCTGTTGACAGATTTCTGAATGATATTGTCGAGTCACTCTGTGCTGTGCAAATGGTCAATGAACTGCATTTGTATGGAGTGCACCTCGCTAGAAACCACAGCCACCCACTGACATACACAGTCATGCAGCACTGTTCCTGTTACACATCAGGGGCCAGTTTTGGGTTTTCATAATCTTGCCCAAAGACACTGACAGGCAGACTGGAGCAGCTGGAGATTGATCCTCCAATTAGTGGACAAACTCCTGAGTAAAATATGCAAGCTCGGGAGTCATATCACTGAGTTTGACATGGATTCATGACTCTATTGTTCCATTATGCTGTTATTGTTATAAAAAAAGTATGACCAGTAAGACCCACAAATGCTTTTAAGCAGCAGGAACATGAATTATCAACTTAAAAGTCATGTATTTTTTAAGAGACATTCATTCCTTTTCTTTGCATTGTTACACATTTGGACACTAAAAGGCAGTTACATCTTGAGTTACTGCATTTACACAGGAAAGGGTTAATTTATTCAGGTGTGCCACTGGGGGAGCACAACAGTTTTGACCATGTTCTCTGCCAGCAGTGACAATGTTAGGCTGCATAAGTAATGCTCAGCTGGGACAAGAACTACATGATGTGTCTGTCAAATAACAAAGAAGAAGCAGAGGCAAAGATGTTTGACGGTGTACTGGAAAGCTGTTACTTATTTAAATATATGAATAATAATTACTTTGTTGACAGGTATTGGCATATCTGCAAATAAGATTTGCTAGTGTCAGTGACACAACTTTGCAACTGACTAAATGTTAAAAAAAAAAGCGCAATAAAGAGCTGAAGACTCAGTTCAGTTAACATATATAATAAAGATTACTTTCTTTCCTGGCACAAATGGCGAATAACTATCAAGAACTAACAACCAAAATTAAAGCTGCAAGTAGTGATGATGGGGTCCTCCATGTGCACCTTTGTGCACATGGAGGCGTGCTGCCGTTGAGGCATGCTGCAGTCGCCGCACTTCTTGCAGTCATGAAAGTCTTAATCCCTTGACAAACATGGATTTATATAAGCTTATGAAATTGCAATGCTGATGATTGCATGCTGTTTTCCTGTTGGCACAAAGTGGTGTTATGATAGTGAATCAATGCAAATGTCTGTAAATGCCTGCAGACACGGAAGCTCATCAAGCTAACCCTAACCCTTCAGTGTAAACGCAAAACGTCGCAATTTAGCATCGCCAAATTCTTTGGAGTGAACTGACCAAAGATCACATCAATCTGATTAAAATCCTTAGGGAGAGTGTTCAAGTATTACACCTGAAAATGGTGGTATACATAGGCATAGGGACTGGTTAGCAACCAGCTGGCAGCCACCAGTTGGCGAGTGATTGCTGAAGGGTGCTGGGAGTGACTAGGTGAAATCAATCACAAAAAGGTGCAACACCAAGAACCTCCTTGACACCATTGCTTGGTGCAATTGGCTGCAAAGAGATTTAGGGCTTTGATGGATAGCATATTACCATGGTTGCCCGTAGTATGCATGGAAGACACTGACCTGTCTCCAAACACTCACTAACTACATGTCACGTGCTAGCAAAACTTGAAAAAATGTGGTGCAAACAGTAATGAAAAACATTTCACCTTCAAAGTAAGGTGCAGCAGTAAGGTACAAAGTTCTCTTTTTCTTGTTTGTGTTGTATGTTTCACAGTCTCACTAATCCTCTGAGAGTAGTTGATGAGTGTTTGCAAACAAATTTGCATTTACCATGCAAAGTATTGGCAACCATGGCAATCTGATAGTGACCAAATCTCTTTGCAATCAATTGCACCCAGCAACTGCCAGCAACCACCAGCAACCATTCACCAACCATTCGGGGAATATGCATTTTTCCTAGAGAACTATGGTTGCCATGGGGATGACTGACCACTCTCTAGGCCTGTGTAACTGAGACTTGAGCAAATGATTTCACAGTGAATACCATCAACCTCCATCAAGCTCTTTCCTTCCCATTAGGGAATACACATTTCTCCTTTGTGACTGATGGTTAACAGATGGTCACCAACCAGTGCGTGACTGAGGCCTTAAATTCAAACTATAATTCTTTACATCATATTTCATAGGCTTATAAGTAAGATAAATTCATAGTACATGTAAAACTTGGACATAAGGCAAATATAGTAAATTAATCCAAAGTTACAGAGAAAAAGAAGAAATTATTCCGTTGGCATGGGATTTTTTTCTCTATAACTGTCTTCAAATATTTGCACAGTGGTTTGTGTTCATACATCAGCGTGTGAGTTTGGTTTTGCCTCATGACTATGCGCCATTACTCTGCACACTATCAACAAAAGATACAGATGATGGAAGGATGATGTTTAGAGATTTTGACATCCAAATTATGATTCATGTTTCTGAAGAAGGAACGTAGGCTTTGGACGAATAGAGGTAAAGCAGTTATTGACCCAAAAGAGACCAGAAACCTAGTCATCAGCAAAAGTTTTAATATTCACTCTCTGTTATTTCATTTGATTGTGGCCATGTTGTACGTCTGCAGGAACTGTACAGAAAGGACTGTAACCTGGCTGCACAGCTTCTCCAGTGCAACAAGTCTCTTTACAGGGCCCAACTCTCAGAGGTGAGCTATGCACTCACTTTTACAGGTTTGAAACACGATTTCTCACTGGAATCCACTGCTCTTCATCCTTTGTAAAAACACATGTTCCTCAATTTTAGTGAGGTATCAGACTAATCCCTGGCAGTTTAAATAGAACGCATTTAAATTCTTTCTTCACAAAAGTCACATACAACCAAGCTTAAGAACTATATAAGCTTCAGGCTTTTAGCACTGACATTTGATGTGAACCCAGAAGGAAAGAAAAAAACAGTAATTTTTCAGTTCAACGGTAGCCAGGTAAAAGGGGAAGCTTTGATGAAATAGCACTAAGGGGAAGGAGAGGTCTGAATGAGACGTTTCTTGAGAACCACTATGCTGAATTTTCAGCTGATGACATGAGACGAGCGAAGAAGAATTTGCTGTCTTGACTGTAACATGAAGGTCATCTTGCCCTTTGTGAGCCAAAAAAGATGAGACTTCCTGGAGCGATGAGCACTGTAGGTCACTGCGGGAAGGACAGAGATTGAAGAATTAAAGCTGTGTGGTTTTTTGGGGGGGGCTAAATAACCTTCACCTGAGAGAGATGAAAGAGGCAAGCTTTCAAAAAGTCGATGGCTCTGAGCTTAAAAGACTAATTTAGCAAGATACCATCTGGCTATATGGTGTGTAATAATGTATATTATATACAAAAAGTTTGAATCAAAGGACGTGAACCACAGATTTATTTACGTTTAATTATATTTTTCATTTAAGTGCAATTCAGCAGTAACTACGTCCTTTATAAGAATACAGAGTTTTACTTTATTTCCATCCAAACTATAGTGGTGGTCATTTAACATATGGCATACAAGAAATATTTACATTTGGAAATATGGCAGCTGTAACTGACTTCTGCTTTTTCTTAAATGGAATCTTTATGTAGATCACTTGAAGGCCTGAAGATAAAAAAAAAAAAAGTCACAATAGCCCATACAGTCAGCTCTATGAGTATTTGGACAATGATGCAACTTTTGTAATTTTGTCATTGTAAACCATCACAGTGAATTTTAAATGAAACAATCAAGCTGTGATGACATGCAGACTTTAATCTAAGGGGTTTAGGAATTATACAAATTTTTATACATTTCATTTTCAGAGGCTCCTGAGTACTTTGACAGTTGACTGACAAGAGGTTTAATGGCCAGGTGAAGTCTGTTCTCTTGTTGTTTTATTACAAACTAAGCAGGTAAAAGATCCAGAGTTGATTCCAAGTGTTGAACTTGCATTTGAACTTGCTTTCTACTCAATATGAGGCCCAACGAGGTGTTAATACAAGTGACAGAGGCCATCATTAGGCTGAAAAACCAAAATCAGCCTACCAGAGAGACAGCAAAAACTTAAACCAATGAATGCGTTTGGCAGCTCAGAAACACTGAAAGGCCTAAAAGACCACAGAAGACTAAAATTAACTAAACTGCATGATGACAGAATTATTTCTGTGGTTAAGAAAAAAACCAAGTCAAGAACATGGAGGTAGACGTATTATTGGCGAGGTCTACAATCAAGAGACAACAAGGTTCAAACCAGCTCACATTCTGTACCATAATGATGGGAAGAGAACAGTGTGGAGATGCCACATTGTCCATCAAAAATGGGAGATACAATGTTATGGCATGGGCATGTATGGCCAGTGGAAATGTAAACAGGCCACTAGTGTTTATTAATGATGTGACTGCTGATAGAAGTAGCAGGATGAACTGTGATGTGTACAGGGCTGTACTCTCTGCTCAGGTTCAGGCAAATGCTGCAAAACTGATCAGACAGTACAAATGGATAATGATCTAAAACATACTGCAAAAAGCAATCCAAGAGTTTCTCAAGGGAAATAAATGGGATATTCTTCAATGGTCAAGTTAAGTTAAGTTCAACTGTGACAATAACACATACATCTTCAGTCCATGCACATACACGGGAGTCTTTCTGCTCCGGTCATTCACTGTGCAGTTTAGCCACAGTGTGGTCACACTGCACTGGGTTTGTTAAACACGTAGAAGCACAAAGCAGCGTGGGAACTACTTCAAGGCATATTGTGAGCAATTCTGAAGGACACTTAACAGAGGAGGTAAAACTACAGTATGTAGCAAAATGTAAATGGAGAGTACAGTGCAGCCTCATCATAGTGTCCTGCTGCTCCTTGTGAAAAGAATGCACGCGGGTATTGATGAGTGTTTTAACACTAGCCCAGCTTGGCGCCACTTTCCGCTGCATCAGCCATGGGCCTTGTGCCTCGCCCATGTGACAAGGGTAGATTTAAAACTGGCAAGTGTCCACGAGGCTAAAGAATGACCGTCCACGTGTTTTACGCATATGGCTGAATGGAAATATCAATGCAAACTGCATTTGGTTGGGTAATACTCATAAAATATCCCCCAGCGCACAAACGCATGCACGCCAGCACTGTTAAGAGTATAAGATCTATCATAAAGTGAAAAACTGTTCTGTAGGCACACTGCCAAACATTATAGGGGTCAGAGGCTATACATGCACTCAGTGTACGTCTACCCATCTGCTGGTCCTGTGGGTGGGAGCTAATCGAAAGTATATTGATGAATGGTGCTGCAGCATTTTGAGAGGTGCAGTGGCTCTTCAGCGCCTACAGAAGTGCTTTAGTCGTTTGTTTTGCTGCAAAACAAGCACAGAGAGGGTATGAAATGATCGCGCTCGGATTTCTGAACGCCACATAAAAGCTAATTGAGATCTTGTTCAAAACAAGCCCGAGTGGGGAAAAAAAAATGTGTGGACAGTAATTAAGTGGCATTTAGTTTTGTCCGAGATGCAATAAAACTGCTATGATAAAATGGCTCTTTCATGTTCTCTATAGTGTTTGTCTTTTCTCCCTCTACAAAGTTATAATTAGCTTGCTTCTCATTGCCAATTAGGAGCAACTGACTAGATTCCTGTTGATGATGTGCTGCAGTTAGCTTAATGCTTGTTGCTATGGAGAGGTACAGATAGTGGATGGCTTTTTTTTTTATTGAGAAATGCTTGAAATAGAATGTCTTAATGTTCTAAGGAAAGCAACTCTCCATGCTTTCAAAATCATGTATATTGTTCTCTTTCATTGAGGTTCTTTACAGTAAAAGTTACTTTTTTTTTTTTACTGCAGCTGTGAACACAATTCATGGAGTGAAGGCAGGTAAATGTGAAGGTGTAGGTCGTGGTATCTTATTCAGAAATCACCTAAAGTAAACTAAAGTCACTAAGATCAACCTAAGATACTGGCACACATGCTGCATTGTGCAGGGACAACAGAACCTGTGGTAGCAAGGATAAAAAAATTTGTTTAGTTCAGCCACATTAGAGGACTTTGACTAGACTACTCCAAAACCTTCTTTTTTTTGGTTTTGAGCCATTCAGAGGTGGACTTGCTGATGTGTTTTGGATCCTTGTCTTGCTGCATAACCTGAGAGTGCTTAAACTTAAGGGCACAAACTGCCAGGCATTCTCCTTCAGGATTTTCTGTTAGAGAGCAGAATTCATGGTTCCATCAGTTATAGCAAGTCCAGGTCCTGAAGCTGCAAAGCAGCCCCATCCCTCACACTACCACCACCATGTCTGTCTGTTACTATGTTCTTTTTATGAAATGCTGTGTTAGTTTTATGTCAGATGTGACAGGACTCAAACCTTCCAAAAAGTTCAATTTTTGTCTTGTCAGTCCACAGGATATCTTCCCAAAAGTCTTGCGGATGATCAGGATGTTTTTTGGCAAATGTGAGACCAGCCTTTGTGTTCTTTTTGGTCAGCAGTGGTTTTTGCCTTGGATGCCATTTTTGCCCAGTCTCTTTCTTACTGTTGAATCATGAACACTAACCATAACTGAGCCAAGTGAGGTCTGCAGTTGTTAAGGTGTTGTTCTGGGTTCTTTTGTGACCTCCTGGATGAGTCATCGATGTGCTCTTGAAGTAAATTTGGTAGGCCGGTCACTCCTGGGATGGTTTGCCACCGTTCCAAGTTGTTTCTATTGTGGATAATGGCTTGACTCAATAGGTCTGGCAGTGATCAGGTCTGGGTGTTACTAGTGAAATTGAATGCAGCTTTTCAAAAAATGTGGTTAATCAGTTAATTCATTATTTAAAATGAATTAACAATGGGGAAGGAATGACTTTTTCACATAGTTTTTTTTTCCATAATAAATGAAATTATTGTTTAAAATTGCATTTTGTATTTATTCAGATTATCTTTGTCTAATTTGTTTGACAATCTGAAACATACAAGTGTGACAAATCTGCAAAAAATAAGAAATCAGGACAAGACATTTAGAAACTACACTGTAGTATCAGCAAATGTACAAATAACAGTTATTTTAGTATGATGCAAAAGCCTTTATACTGTGTGATTTGGGGCTCATGCAAGACAAAAGATTTGCACTGTGACTAAATACCATATAAAAGAGAAGTGATCTCATTGGGTTATGAAATCCTGTTTTCAAAACCTTGATTTTAGGAAATGTTCCTTTGCCATCATATTTTTTTGGAGCGACTATGTTAGGCTGAGAGGGTAAACTGCTAAGTTATCAGCTAACACTAGATAGCTTAGTAGGCAAAGTGCCTCTGTGTCCACTGTATGGGTGCATAGCACAGACACAGTGCTAAGTAGCATACAAATAAAATACTACAGGTTCACTTCCAAAAACTGGACTGTTGATCCAGAAAAATCGGGGAGGAGACACAAATTCCTTTGGGGTTATATCAGGAAGGGCATCGGGCATAAAAATTGAGAGATGCTGTAAATATCTGCCAAATTGAATATGCGGAGCTACTTGCTGTGGCGCCCCCTCGAGAATAAGGGAGCAGCCAAAGCAGCGCCTTCATAGTAATACTAGTCGATGTACGTGGAGAAAATCCTGTGGGGCTGTCAGTTTACAACCATTTAGTAACCAGATTAGGTGTCTGTTTAAAACAAACAAAAAAAGACAGATTCAATACATGCAATTCATGCAATAATCTAATCTACACATTTATTATTTGTGGAAATGTCAGCATCCATCCATCTGCTAAAAAAGTGCGTACCAAACACACATAGCTTTCCAGCATCTTCTTTTAGAATATGCAGTTGCTCCGGACCATTTTTACTAATCAACCAACCACCATGCATTAAATAAAGCAGAATACACTGACTGAACGAAGTTTACACCAATCAAAATGTTTGAGACAAAACAAAAAAAAAAAGTGGAATGTTGGATACAGGCAGACGATGCAGACTGATGACTTGACTCTTGCTTGAAACTGCAAGTGACTGATTTCATGCAGTCTGACACAGATGACCCAAAACCTGATGATCAATGTGACATGCAGTATACTTAAATCATTACTGTTGCTGTACAGTTTAAAGTGCCTTTAATGTTGACACCCTGATTTGCCTGCTAATTGCAATGATGGAGAATTTGGCAGTACAGTGGAGTGTAGAGCATTAAATAAAGCCCCTACACTCTATACAATAAGGTCCTTGCTATGGAAATTATTTGTCTACATTCATAGATTTACCCTGCCTTGCCCTTGTTTCTTTGATACTTCTAGCTGCCTGCTGACTTCCAGGAACGCCTGACCATGCACCTGGAGGAATCTCCACTCTGTCACACCTACTCTGACTCTGTCCCAACCTCTCTCATTGCCAAAGTGCTTGAAAAGCCAGATGAGGCTTGCAGCAGCAGCCAGGCCTCCCGCTCCCCCAGCCCACAAACCCAGGATCATGCCTTTATTTTGGAGAGCTTGGGTCCTGGAGAGCGTTTGGGGCTACGTGGAGCCTACAAATCTGACCTGTACAGTAGTGACACAGCCCTCTACTGCCCTGATGACCGTCACCGTGAGCGGAGGCCCAGCATGGATCTTCATGGGGAGAGGAAGCTGCTGTACGGGCCCCAGAACTCCACTGACAGCAACCCAGAGGAAGGTTCAGTTGGGTTGAGAGCTGGCTTCTCCCAGGAACACTTTGCTAAGTTCCCTCCACCCCTGGGTGCAGCCTCCAGCTCTTACTCAAGTTTCAGTGGAGCGGGGTCTGAGGACAAAGGCAACGGACCGCCCAGCAGTGCAGCTTCCTCCCCACGCCATCACTCCCTCTACATGGAATGGAGAGATGCAGGAGACTACGAGAGAAAGAGTGACTCATCCTGGGAGAGGGACAGCCCAAGGAGCTTTGCCAATGCTCATCCCTTCCAACAGACGGAGCTGAGCCACCACCAGAACGGCAGCTCTCCTGTCTACAGCCGCACCATGTCCTCCTGTTTCAGTGAGCCCTATGAGCCGCTCCCCCCGTCCTCCTCCCCAAGTGTTGCCTATGGAGACAGCCGTAGAGGCAGCACATTGGCCCCCGAGGAAGAGGAGCTGATTGGTCGATGGAGACAGCTTAGTGTGGAGGACTTAAGTGCTCACAGCTACCGCAGCCCAGGACGGGCCTCACCTTACAGCTTCTCAGAGCAGCACTTCTCCGTCCGTCCTGCCAAGATTCGACTTGGGCCGCTCTACAGCAGTTTCCAGGAAGGGGCTGACTACTACCATCATGGAGTAGATGTCATGGACCCAGTGTGGGTAGCTGCCAGCCCCAGCCCTGAATGCAGCCCAGGGCTGCACCAGGCACACAGCCAAGCCCACTTGTACCGCGCTGAGGACAGTCAGGGGTCAGAGCACAGCCTGTACCACTCAGGGAGCTCCAAAGACAGAGAGGGAAATGTTGCAGCTGGGCAGAGCACAGATTATGTAGACCCCAGCCCCAACAGCTCCACCGAGTCTCTCCACCAGAGATCTCTGGAGATGGCTGCAGAGCTGCAGCACTATCAGGTGGAGATGCACAGCGTGCCTGCACAGGTGAGCCAGTCGCCACCCCCAGCCCCACCCCCTCCTCCGCCGTACAACCAAAAATTTGGCTCCCTGGGACTTTCCAGGAAGGACAGTCTGACTAAGGCCCAGCTTTACGGAACACTTCTGAACTGAAGGACTTTTCAATCAGGTTGCATCTTTGATAGTAGACACAGAGCCCTGGTCTGTTCAGCTAAACCTGCTGGTAGTACAGCCATTTTGATGGCTTGAATGGCAGCCAGGAGCCAAGTAATTCAGTATCATGAACATGTAACTATTGCTGATCATTTAAAAGCACTGATCATGCGGCAGTGGAAGGCAACTGTTTACATTTATAAATTTCTAGAGGCAGTAAGTCATGTTAAAGTTCAGATGTTGGGTAACAGGCATTGGGGAGCTCACAGAGTCCTTAAAAATTTTAAGAATGTGTATGTATTAAATTACAAATGTACAAATATATACTAACTTAAAATTGAGTGATATTTTTTGTATGTAGCTTTTAGCAAGAGATACATAAAAAAAAAACAGTGCAAATCTTATTGGTAATCCTGGAACTTGTAAATAAATAAAAAAACTTAAACCTGCCACCGCTATATTCAAAAACTCTGAGAGGTATTTTAATTGCTCCTTGATGTGCAGAGATTTGTTTCAGTCGTTATTTTTAATCTGCTGAAACGTTGATGGCCTTGTGATGATTTACATACGAGTGTTGAAAGTAAGCGAGAAACAAAGACAAATTAGTACCTTAAATGAACCATGAGAAACATTTGTTTTGTTTTTCTTCTGTTAAATGGATTTGACAGTATTGATGGGTGTGTTTTATTGTTATTGATCGAATGTTTTGAACTGTCTTAGCAGTCAGTATTACTTTATTTTCGCTCTTCTATATCCCTGAGAGGTTTCCTGCCCCCTTTCTACCTCAGATTTGGATGCCCACACCCCACAAAGCCACTGTAACCCTGTTTATTTGACAACAATGCATGTTTATATATTTTGGTTGTTTTGTTCACCTAATAAAGCACAAATTATACATATAAGCTCCCAGCATTTAATGTGCACATTTGGGGATTTGAAATGTAGCCGTATGAAAGAGATATCATGTTTTAATATCACTCTACTTTCACAGACGGTTGCATTGCGATCGGTTGTTGTTTCAAGATAATTACATGTCTGCTGATCTGCAGCGTTCAGTTGACTGATTGAACTGAGAGGAAGACCTTTCATTATTCAGATTGCTGCAACCATGCTGAGTCACTAAGAAGCTCTGCTTTTTCACTGTTGGAAATTTTTTTAAATAGGTTAGTAGAGAAGGATTTTTGCCAACCAATTCAGAACAGAGAGGAAGTTTATTTGTGTTTTCCCAGGAGTCATAATCAAGAAAATACTACAGTATAAGGAAATGGATCATATTTTGTGAATGTTTGTGATATCTAATACACCAACTTAAAGCTACTAAAATACACCAGGGTATACTCTTCTTTGATATATTAAAAGTGTCACACCAAGCAGTGAATAAACAGGGGTTGGACAAAATACCTAAAATATAGAGCTTGATTGTACTAGTCAGCAGATATTGTCCAATTGCTTGACCAAAAAAAAAATCCTTATCTTTGATGATGACACATATTCACCTTGGAATTGTTTCATTAAGCTTATGTTACAACACTTATTTCCATCCAGAGTTGTATTCATTATTTTTTTTTTTGCCAGGATCTTGTATTGATGCTGGGAGAGTCAAACGGCTGAGTCAAGTCTTCTCCAGCACACACCCAGAGATTCTCGGTGGGGTTAAGCTGTGGACCCTGCGGTGGCCAATATATGTGTGAAAATGACGTCTTATGCTCTCTGAATCACTCTTTCAGAATTTGAGCCCAATGAATCCTGGCATTGTCATCTTGGAATACGCCCCGTGCCATTAGGAAAGAAAAGTCCACTGATGGAAAAACCAGTTCATTCAGTATATTTAGGTCAGCTGATCTCCTTTTTTGGGTAAATAACATTGCTGAAACTAGACCTGACCAGCTGAAGCAACCACAGATCATAACACTACCCCAAAGATCTGTAAGGTAAGCACTTCATCCACCTCTGTTCTTACCCTGATGCATCCATCACTCTGCAACAGGGTAGGGTAACCACTCTCATCAGACTCATCACACCACATGACCTTTCGTCCATGGCTTCAGAGTCCAATCGTTGTGCTTTGATCTCGGATCACGATCACATTTCCTTCTTGAAGATGATGGTTCACCATCATCCTTCCAGCTTTTAATAATACACTGGATGGTCCTAAATTGATTTTAGTAATTTCATGAATCGTTTTAGTTGTTTTCTTTGCCTGATGCAAGCTAATAATTTGTCCAATGTATGTTTGAGAGTCCCTGATGTAAAGCACTTTTTACAGAATATAGTGCAGAAAAAGATGTTTGTGGTTATAAATGGTGTCATTACATAGTTTTTGAGCAGACTGACTCCATTGTTTACAATACTCTCAGCACTGTATGCAGCACATATACTTAAGTACCTAAAATCTGTAATAAATACTGCTACGGCTGCTCAGTATTTGTAGAAACTGTGCCATAGATCTGCTACTTCCACTCTTTTTAATGCATTAGCTTCTCAAATCTGAGGATTTGCTTCTTTTCTGATATATCGCTGTGGACTTAAAATATTTGAGTTTTGGTCTGTTGTTTGAGAAATGTTGAGATTCTGAAGGATACTTTGATAATAAAATGGCTGGCTGCAGTTATCCTCTAAATACCCTTCGGTATTATTCGAAAACAGCTGGTTTTTTTAGCAAACACAGGCAATTGAGTAATTCCAGAAATGCTCTTGAATTTATTCTAATGCATTTAAACTTTAAATAGTAAAAAGGAGACAAGAGGACTCAATCCATCCACAGCAGGGAGTCACAGCACAACAGCAGCTCACCAATATGCATCGCTAACCTTCCTGTCCCAGCTCTTCTACACACAGCAGAAAGTATTTACACTTCAAACACATCAAGATGAAGGAAACTGGATTAACAGCTATCACTCCACCACCTCCCATTCGTTTGCACAGCAAAACAGATGCTAAAGCATGCACAAATTTAGCTTTCCAACACCGCAGCTGAACCTGAAACAGATACGTGTTTCACTCCAGGATTTGCAGAGCACAAGCAATGAAGGAAAAAAAATGTGACAACTCAGCTTGGCTTTGAAGAACACAAGGAGGCGATTCGTTCGAGAGTTTGCTCCCTTTGATCTGAGACAGCGTTTCTGAGTCTTGGTCAAGACGCAGCATTGTAATCTGTGTGTTATATTCATTATGGAATACAGCAAATTAGCAAATTTAGAGTTAATTTTCACATTTGTTTGTGTGAAATGTTTCTGTCTAAGTAGTTCTGACAGGAAAATGTTTCTTCCCTTACTGAGAATCTTTCAAAGGAGTGAGTGTTTTATTTAATGTATTTACATGCACTTATATAACCCCGCTACAGCTGTCTTCCTCTAGTAAGCTGATTTCTTAAATAGTGTGTAAACTGGAAAGTTTTTTGGTTATCAAGAATTAGGGAGAGGTGAACCTGGAGGGTTATTGAGAAAAAAGATCACTTCGTGTAGCAGTGCTTCCTTAATTTGAAGTATCACTTTGAAAGGCACACGTTTAAATTAAACTCTTTATACAGTCTTTAAGCTTGGTGGCACTCTTGCACACAGACCACTATCCCACTTCACTGGCACAATATGCTGTTCAATTAATGTTCTTATCCCCAAGATGGAAATAGTTTTTTTTCTTTTTTTTTTGCAAGCAAACTCTTGGAGAATGGTGTCTGTGGGGCTGCAAGAGATTAACTATGGTCCAAGAACACTTAAGTCCCCCCCAAGTCCATCCACAGAACTGGACTCTGCTCAGTCAGCGAGTCCAACCATCCTCCTGCTTATGTCCCACAGTTTCTTGGCTGCCTCCTCATCTGTGGCTTTGGGTAACAGCTCCTCCTCCTCGCAGTTAGCGAAGCACTTCCCTGACACTCCCTCCACCTCTGGGGAGCAGGCCAGATAGAGAGGAGTCTGGGCCCCCTCCAATGGACTCTTGAAAAAGACCAATGAGGCGAGGTGGAACAGCGGCTTTGCCAGGAGGGGGATTTGAACATGTCTGCCTAGTCTGGTCCTCACGATGCCCGGGGTGAGAGCATTGACTGTGACCCCCGTCCCCTCGAGCCGATGGGCCAGCTCGAGTGTGAACAGCAAGTTGGCCAGCTTGCTCTGACTGTAGCAGAAGGCCTTATTGTAGTTATTTTCACTGTTCAGATCATCGAAGTTGATCTGGCCGTATTTGTAAAGTTTAGACGAAACCACAACGATGCGGCTGGGAGCTGAAGCCTTCAGGAGATCCAGCAGTAGGTGAGTGAGGAGGAAGTGACCCAGGTGATTAACACCGAGCTGCATCTCAAAACCATCGTCCGTCTTTGTGTAGGGACACTGGTAGATACCGGCGTTGTTGATGAGCACGTCGATCTTGGATTCCTCCTGACAACAAAGATATATTTTAAAAATTTAAGGCTCCAAATAAGGCTTTATTACAGTGTCACCTGCATCCAGAGGCATACACTGTCCATATGCACAACAAAAGACAACCAAACAACTGATACTATCAGACCATTCCTGCTTCAGAATGTGTAGCTGTGGTGTGACTATGTGCACGAGCATGACTGGTCTGAATATAATTAAGGCAATCAGTCTGTATTAGTTCATTTATCAGAAAATTGTGCATTTTCATGTCAATTTTTGCTCATTTGAGAAACAAAAAAGCATTTTATGCTTGAGTAAATAAACCCCTACTTACAAAACTTATTGAAAAATATTTTTTATTGCAATCCAAGTGATTTTCCTTTGGGGGAAAGCCAAAACCTCTAATTAATGTAATTATTTTAATAAAACTTAAACTATAGCACACTTTTGGGTTACGGAGAACTCCCTGAGACACCCAGTGGTTATATGGAGTAGCTGTCAGCAAACTGCCAAAACAAACTCCTGACTACACAACTAATGTTAACACTTAAACTACTTTGACTTAAACTATGAAAATGCTTACTATAATATTCAATTCAAAAGCACTTTATATTGTAAGGTAAAGACCCTACAATAATACAGAAAAACCCCAATACTCAGATAACTCCCTGTGAGCAAGCACTTGGCGACAGCGTGAAGGAAAAACTCCCTTTTAACAGGAAGCAACCTCAGCAAAACTGGGCTCAAGTAGGTGCAGCCATCTGATTGGTTGGGGTGAGGGGAGGGAGACAAGATAAAAGATACACTGTGAAGGAGAACTAGAGATTAATAATAGCTAATCGTTAAATGCATAGTGGTGTATAAACAGAGTTATAAGAGTTGACTGAAGAAGAAACACAGTGCATCATGGGAAGCCCCCAGCAGCCAAGGCCTATTGCAGTATAACTAAGGGAGGGTTTCAGGGTCACCTGATCCAGCCCTAACTATAAGCTTGATCAAAAAGGAACGTTTTAAGCCTAATCTTAAAAGTAGAGAGGGTGTCTCCTGAATCCAAATTGGGAGCTAGCTCCACAGAAGAAGGGCCTGAAAGCTGAAGGCTCTGCCTCCCAGTCTACTTTTAAATACCCTAGGAACCACAAGTAAGTCAACAGTCTGAGACCAAAGTGCTCTATTGGGGTGATATGGTACTATGAGGTCTTTAAGATAAGAACCATGAAGTAATAAATGCATGAACTAGTTTTTCAACATCACTATGAGACAGGATGTTTCTAATTTTTTTAAGCCTGAGGATACAATTTTTTCCTCATGAAACTAAGATGGCATTATGTATTTACCCCCCTTTAATGTCTATTACAGTAATGTGTAAAAGTCTAGAGCCACCTGACATCATTTTAGATTTTGGAAAGAAAATGGGAAATATGTGGGGAGATAAAATTAAAAGTAAATAAGGTAAAAACAGAGGTTGTACAACGCTAATGAACTTGAAAGCATTGGTATTTTTATAGATTTAACTAATGAAATGGAAACAAATTGTGATGTTGCCACAGGCTGGTAGTAACAAAGTGATTAAACATACAATTTAAAAGTGGTTCTTTGCTGTTTTGTGTAGGCACTACATTTGTTCATCCCTTTAGTTAGGTGCCTTTTTCATGGTTGAATGATTCATAAGTTAGTGGCTTAACAAACAATTTTCAGACGAAATTCCTCTGAAAATGGTCAGATACAAGGACTGGACTGAAAATGAGAGAAAAAGCTGCCAAAGTGTAAAGAAAAACTTGAAAGACCTTCAGAAAGCCTGAAGAACTATTTCTCAAGACCACTTAAAAACATTACAAAAGATTCTGGCTCCCTGACAACAAAATATATAAAAAATGAAGGGTGGCTCAAGATTTTTTGTGTTTGGCCATCCTTTCAGCTCTTGTGTGTCTAAGCACACAGAGTATTGTTTGCTGTATAAAGTGTAAAGCTGCCTGAGGAACATGTGATATCAGGCCACATAAATGAAATACCTCAATCCTCTTAAGGCTCACTGTTACAGTTAAACAGTGTTAAGGTACATCTTTGAAGAAGCTTACAGTAAAATAGGACCTTAAATCTAACATCTGCCAGGACACCCACATTTCCAGACTGGCCCCTGTGGGACAACAGTGTACCTGCTTCTGTGGTAAATGTGGGTTTAAGGGCCAATACTAAAGTTCAGCACCAAGGACAGCCCCCTTAGATGCGAGGCTCTCTTCTGTTGAGGTGGACTCGATAACAAACTGCACCACAGCTGGTAAATAAACTAAAAACATCTCCACTCCTGCTCTGTCTTGGCTCTTATTTACCTGAGTCACTTCCTCACAGAAATTTCGGACCGATCTAAGAGAAGCCAGGTCCAGGTGTTTGATGACCACCTCCCCCTGCTCTGATCCCGCTTGCTTCTTGATGTCCTGGGCTGCCTCCTCGGCGCTCCTTAGGTCTCGGCAGGCCATAATGACCCGGGCATGGAGCTTCAGAAGCTCCCCAACCAGGGCCTTCCCTATCCCGCTGTTCGCCCCGGTCACGATTACTGTCTTTCCTCGCATAGTATCTGCTGGATACCGGAGCAATTTAACGGCTTTCTGACGCGGGAATAAACGGCGCATAAGGAGCAGGACCCCACCGCCGACAACAGCGGCAATCAGAAAAGGAGCGGACATGAAAGCTGTGATGGGTAACAGGTCGGTGAGAGAAACGGTGGATTCTATCAGTAGCAGCTGACCGCGGAAATAATTATGGTTTAGCTTCCACAGCTTGACCAGCAGTTTTGTTTAATGTAAAGTGCTACATATATATATATATATATATATATATATATATATATATATATATATGTATATGTGTATTCTTAAAACAAGCACACAAGTAGGCTGAAAACGTTAGTAAGCTAACTAAGTTAGCAACCTTAGCTATTTCAGAGGGTCACATCAAACACCTTCCGGGGTATTTTCGTAACAGAACCAATGATATGCTACGCTAAACGCTACACCAGTTTGTTCTGACCGAAGCAAGCATAATTTTTTTATTTTTCATTTTATTTTTTATAAAGGTGTTGCCTGTCGACTACTGCTATTAATGGAGATTATAAATGTCAGAATTATTACTTTACCCTTTTGTTTTTGAAAAGTTAATTTTCGGCGATATATGTATCAACCACTAGATGGAGTTATATGAAAACAAATCAAGGAAAACTGACTGGACTCTATGACGATGATGAGAAGTACTTCAACTAATATTTGTGAAATTTTAAAATTATTTATTTTGGTTACAGCAGTGAAGTTATTATGAAATTTAAAAAAAAAAACAACAACAACACCCAGCAATAATAATAAGGGGGATAGCATATGGTATGAAAGATTTCCAATGTGTGTCCTTATGGATAATTGAAAGAGAAAAGGTGCCCTTTCAGTAAGTGGTATCCATGATAACTGTTAACTGACCTCCTCTCCACCATAGCTTCAAAATTGTCAAGTTTGCAGCCAATCACAGAGCCAGCCCTCCTGATCAGTTCAGTCAATCTGTTGTGTCACCAGCTCCAGTGCCGGTCCCCCAGCAGACCACAGTAAAGTACACGATGCCACAACTGACTGATAAAATTTCCATCATTTTGCTATACGCACTGAAGGATCTCAGCTTCATTACGAAATGGAACTGGCTCATATCCTTTTTTTTTTTTTTTTTTTACACCCTCTGTTTATCTGCCAGGTCAGCCTGCTGTTGGTGTGGATGCTCAGGTATTTGTACTCCTCCACCAAATCAACATTCTGTCCCAGGGTAGACATGGGCTAGGTAGCCATCCTCTGCCTGCTGAAGTTGATCAGTATTCAAAAAGAAGATTCCTCCCCCCACAACACTACACAAAAAGAATCCACTAGTGCTCTGTACTCCTCCATCACTAATCCATTCAGCCACTAGAGAATCTTTAGTGTTTCTGTAGATGGTGTGACCCAGAGTTGTACTGAAGGTCTGAGGTGTACAAGGTGAACAGGAATGGAGACAGCACAGTCCCCTGTGGAACTCCTGTACTGGACATCATTAAATCAGACAGAGATCCACCCAGTCTCTCATACTGCAGCCTGTCTTTCAGGTAGTCAGTAATCCAAGAGATGATGGACATGTTTACTGACATTTCCTGTAACTTTTCTCTCAGTAGTGGCAGCTGAATCATGTTAAATGCCGTTGAGAAATAAATTAAGCTGATCTTTGCTGCGGGAGTAAGCTCTCTGCAGCATGTACATGATTGTATCATTCACTCCCAGATTTGTTCTGTATTCAAACTAAATCTGGGAATGGATGATGACAGTTAATAGAGCAGTTCACCCATCACTAGATTATTCACCTGCTCAATGCCCGAGTTCAGAGCGCAGTGAGCTGTAACCAAAGGTGTAACAACTCTGTGATAGGCCCAGGTGCAGGTATTTTTTGGGGGGCCTTACCACTACCGTGAGCAAGCACACACTGTTATGATGATCCTTACAGGCTAGACGTTTTTGTCCCTCTTCTTTTCTTCTCTCTGTTTGAGAAACTTCTCTCTCTAAGTTGTAGGTGGAGTTGTGCACTGGAGTTCCTCGCTGGCCTCCCTCTGGGTGAAATCTTTTCCCGGACAGTAACTTTGCTTGCTGTTCGAGAACCATTTCCCAAGCCTGTCTTCCTGGATCCCAGCTCTCCCGAAGAGATTCACAAACACTGCCAGCAGCACTGACCTGAGCCTTCAAGCCAAACTCCATCCCTGCATTGCTGCTCTCTCAGCTGTTCTAGAATCTTGCTTGCTTGCCAATAATCCCTCCAGAAACTCTGTCCAAGAAACAAACAAGTAAGGACTCAGAACTGATTTAAAATATTGTAAAATAACTTCAAACTCACTGTGACTGTTCCTAACATGTTCTTTCTGGCAGAGCTCCCATATGCACCCCTGTTGAGAAACTAGAAGTCCAAACACTTAACTTCCCTCAGTGAAATCATTATTGCTTTTTGAAAAACACTGTAAAACTGCAGTCAGCCTGTAGAGTCTGCTCCTTGAGTCCTCCTTAAGCCTAAACATGACAACTAACTTAGATTCTTTGTCTCTCTCTTGCTCTCTCATACACACATGCAGAGTGTGTGCTGTAAGCTGTGACTAATACGTGTTTCATTTGCAGACCCAGAAAAAAACAGTCCTCTTTCTGGACCTACAGTGTAATGCTCCAAAAGGATGATGGCCAAAAAATGTGAAGCATTAAAACTTAAGAAATCTGTTCTCTCTTCATTCTGAAATTAAGGGCCCTGCATCAGTGCTAGGCTGTGCTAGGTAGTTCTTAACCTGTTAGTTGTGTTCTGATCACCTTTTTTTTTTTTTTTTTTTTTAATTTAAATTTCTTAACAACAGACTTATCTTAGTTGCTACTTTCTCTCCTTTTCTTTCGATTCTTTGATCTTTCTTTGTTGGGTAAAGACGTGACTCTCAGTATGCAGTAGCAGTCCGACAGATTCAATTAGCTGTTCTCTGAAGTTGAGTCCAGCACGGGATGGATTCAACTATTTAGTTTCATCAGAAAGCCTCCTCTACTTTTTGGAACCAAAGTTCATTCATCCAACCAATTGTTTCCTGCAGTTAAATTGTAAAAAAATTAAAACAAAACCAAATTTTTCATTCCAAGCTGGCATTGTTTATTGCTTTTCATCTCACATCACCACTTTATGTGTATGTCTTTGGGAGGAAGCCAGAATACTTGGAGAGAATCCTACATGGAAAACAAACTATGCTAGCCCCAGAAGCAAGGAAAGTTTGAAGAAATTTTCTCGCTGTGAAATATCCAATTTGAAATTTTTGCCCAGGCCCCAAATTATCCTAAATATTCCCTGGGAATATGCAATGTGCTACAGTCACCAAAGCTGGCATTTTGGTCTGATGGCATTAGAGTTAAAATCATGAGGTCATTAAATGAAGATTCAGCAACTGACTCTACAAACAAAATGTAGTTAGGCAACATAGTGATAACGTCCTGTTTTCTCTGCTTAATATTTCAAGTTATGTAATACTAACATAAAAATGACTGGCCCTGTTTCTGCAGTGTAACATTGTGAATGCATTACATTTATGCTCTCACAACATTGCATTTCATAAAGTTATATAAAAAAAACATTACCCCAACTTTAGTATAATGTACATTAGTTTAAAAAACACACACACACACACACGCATTGTATCTACGTTGTTCTATAACAACGGCAATGTTGCTGAAAAGTCTCAGCGTAATCTGGTTATTTTGCAACCACAGAGCAATGTTGTCACAATGTCACCAGTTGGTAATGTGGTAATGTGTTTTGTTTTTTTTGTGGGAGAGGACCACTTCATGCCAACCTAACCAACCAATTTAAGAATTTAAGGATGAACAGACTGACATTTACATGCTTAAAATAATGTAAATGTAAAGTGTTACCCAAATAACCCAGGAGAGAAGGGAATGTTGATGTTCATCATTTCAAATAATATTCTCTAAGGTTAAAACTTTAACCAAGCCTTAACATTTTGAAGATGTGTTGGGGACATTATTGGGGTAACAGACTACCTTAAAGCATGCTGCTCTGTCCACCCTTAAGCTGTTTGATGTTTCATAGTTGGCATTTTGACATGCAGGGGTGCAGTAGTTAGTATAGTCTCCACTCAGCAGGAACCCAGTTCTCTCCAGGTACTCTGGCTTCTTCCCACATTCAAAGACATGCTTAATTGGTTAAACTGTGATTTTAAATTAGCAACACCTGTGACTGGTTGTCTGCCTCTCTATGGCAGCCCTGTGATAAACCTGCAGTGTACCCTGCCTTAAAACAAGTTGGTTTAAAAACTTTTACAATACAATTAGAACAGAACATTTTCTAACAGTGTTTGGTCTGATGAGTCTTGATTTGTGCTGCAAATTGGATGGCAGGGTCAGAATTTGGCGTTAACATGAAAGCATGGCTCCTTTCGGATTGTGTTCAGGTCAGGCAGGTGATAGTGCAATGGTGTGGGCACACTTTGGGCCCCTCAGTACTAACTGAGCATAATTTAAACACCACAGCATACCTGAGCATTGTTGCTAACTGCATCCTTACCTTTCCCACTGTCATGTAATGCTGTGGAAGGCAAGGCAGAGGACCCCAATGCACCCAAGGCAAAAAGCTTAATTTTAAATGTAAGCTTTATTAGCAGACATAGAATAAAAGAAGGGCTAGTCAGGAGCCAGCAGCACAAACTTCCACTCACTAACAAAAACATGACTTCACTCATCTAAACATGAGCAAACGCATAGACTGGAATCCAGGACATGAGCCACACAGCAGGAACAGATGACAAGGACACAACAACAAACAGCGGAAACTCAGGAATTAAATACAAGAAGGCTGATGATGGCAGCTGGGAACACAGGTCAACAAAATAACACTAATGGCGAAGGGGAGCAGAATAGAACCCAACACACAGGGAAAAGAAGACTATCAAAATAAAACAAAGTGAACAAACAAAAGCGTAGACTCGACACATGAGGAGGCACAGAAGGAACCACAACATAACCAAACAATTACAAGATTGAAAAGTAATGAAAGTAAGAAAGGCTGACACAACCTATAACACAGCAATGCAGAAAATTAAACAAAGGAAGCTCAAAAGGAAATCAAAGACCAACTGAAAATCCTGGGTCACTAGACCCAGGCTCATGATACCCACATACATTGATTATCTGGTTTACCGAAGGTCACGTGTGGTTCGCGTGTCTCCGGAGCCGGGGAGGGGATATAATAAATAACGGCGCTCCTTTCGGGCCGCTGCGTGAATACATGCTGGAATAATCAAAATCTGCAGGCAGTCGACAAGTTACTTCACTTCCTCTTTATCTGTCTGTCTTTCCAGTTGGGTAATACCTCCCGTTTCTTTCAGGGTTTGCTTCAGTTCCTGTTACATGATGGCTGAAACAAAGCGTTAGTTAGGAAAATGTAGCGGGGAGTAGGGTGCAGTTTGTCGCAACAACCTCGGTAAGAGCTGTTGGGGTGCTTTCGTGTTGTGGAGCAGCTGAATAACTGTCAGTTCTAAGTGCATTTAAAAAGCGGATTTGTCTGAGGTCACGGGATAAAAGGATGTATGCCTCTGTATTTATATTCATCCTGGCTGGAATCTCATCCATTTGTGCTGGTAAGGAAATTTATATATATATATTTATATTATGTGTCGTGTATTAGGAAAAAGTAACATGTTGAAAACATTTCCAGATATACTGACCAGTTAAATGCAGTTCTGGACGCTATGGGAAATGCCCATTTTGTTTTACTTTCAGTACAGAAAGGTAACTACTTCTGCATGGGTGTTTTATTTAGAGAAGAATTTCCTAATTTAGCTACAATTTTCCAGCATAACGCCCTAAAATTATTTCACTCGTTCAGCATTTTAAATTATTATTATTTGAAACAGCACATTTGCTTTGCATGGGATCTTTTTTTTTTTTTTTTTTTTTAATTTAAGAATATCTTTAATAACTCCTTTTTGTTCTAAAAGCAAGAATTCAGTCAGATGATAGTCATATGTGGCTCCAGTGCTTTAATAAAACACCTAATTTTTAACCAAAGTGAACAGAGCCTGGTGAAATGTCTTGACAGTTCTTTTCTGATTACTGAAAATCAACAAATCTTCCACATGCAGGACATCTGGAAAAATATCTGTCTAAATATTGTCCACGAGGCTGGGGAGATAGAAAGAAATAATAAACGTATGCAGTGAGAAGACTTTATTAACAGATTTGTTCCTTTGTAGCTGGTTATACCTATGGTGGAAACGTCTCTGATTATCCACTGCCTTTCTTTATAACATACTATAACATTGATCCCTTTGGATAAGTTCAAGTATATTAAATAAATATAATAAAGTTATCAGTAAAATGTACTTCAATTATTCAAAGTAGAAGTACTCATCAACAACTACAGGTTTGTCCCAGTAGTTTGCCAGTCTGGGAAAGCACTTTCAACGGTCCAGAGTTTCCTCTGATTGTTGTTCTCTGGGTCTCAAACATGAATCTTGAGAACAACAGGTTTAATCTTGCATTTTATTTTTAAGCTGAACTTTTATGAAATCTGAAAAATGCATACCTTAAAAAAAACAAAAAGAAAGAAAGAAAAGAAAAGTCTAGCACACTTTTTCTCTGGTATGTAGTGGAGTGTAAGCAAGAAATGTATAAAAATGGACAAACTCAAGTAAAACAGCAGTGAGATGGGCTTGCAGCTGGCCTCCCTTGCAACGCTCACTGGTTAGATCAAACTAATATGAACGTAATTTCATGTGATATTTTTGTGCTTCTGTCAAGTCACCGCATCGATCCTGATTTATAAGTTCTGTAGAAACTGTGGGCAAAGTCATGGCAGGGAGCAGTGTACATATGCACATACCCAAGAGAAAAGCAGCTTGAGTCAAACCTGATGCACGACTGCACTATGTATGTTTCAGACAAAATAGTTTTGATTAACAAGCAGGAGGTCTAATAATAGATTATCCAGACTCCATAAAGACATCAAACTTAAAAAAGCTGGTGTATGGATTGTTAAAAGTTTTGTAGTAACTGTTGATATGTGACCTCTGATCTTCAGTTGAAGACTGTTTGTTTTTTTAAAACCGTTGACCAGACTTGACTCACTGTTGCTGTTTCTAAGCTTTCTAAGCTTTTAAGTCATTCAGAGCAAATGCTTATATATGGAACCATGCCAGTCATTACAAATGAGTCAGAGTGCTAGGGATCCAATTTTCTGAGAAAGAAATGTCAAATAATGGAAATGCAGTCACTGGAAGTGATGGCATAAGAGCGGCCACTGTTTGTAGCCTGTAGTCCTGTTCATATAGCAGTCTCATTGCTTCGTCAGCTTTTTATGTTGTTGCTGTTGTTGTAATAAAGTGTCTTGAAGAGCTCATGTACATGTACTACTAATGCAAACTTAAGTCTTTCTGTGGCTGCTTCAGATTATAAGCTTTAAACCTGCAGCTGTTTGCTGAACAGCAACAGGAAGTGTTGTGTCGCCAAGTTCAGTGGCTGACCTTATTGTTTGAAACAATAGTGACTGTGAATTCCCCCCCTGAGATGTTCTGAAATCTGTTACAGTAGCAAGGTGACCAGTATGGCAAAAGGCTGCAGGGGCCGGGGGTTGATTGTGCCCTGGGTCATTTCCTGCAGGTTATTCGCCCTCGCTTTCTCCCTACTTTCCTGTCTATTTTCTACTCCTATCCAAGAAAATTAAAAAAGCCCAAACACTAATTAAAGAAGAATGAAGGTTAAAGCTTCACTTTTTAGACCTGAAAGGCACATCTATATTTCATACTGCGTGTGGTGACGACCCATCTCATCTCAGCATTAATTACCTCCACCCATTGGTTTATTAGTCTACACAAAAATCTACCAGGCCATTTTTCATCAGTTAGTGCAGTTAAATTGTAACACCTGTAATTTTCCCCCCATGGCTCATCAGTACATCTGAAGTAAAGAGCCACATGTATAATCTAGACAATAAAAAACGCTCAATATCCTGAGGATGTGTGCATTCTGCTTTGATGACTCAGCCACCAGATCTTATCAAGCTAAATCACAGTTAAACATTCATCAGAAGCAAAAATCTGAGTCACTGTTGATTGTCTGATGTTGTTTTCATCAATGAATAAATCAGGTGTTAAGTGTTACGTGGAAAGAGCCTGTCAAAGCTGGGAGTAAAATACAGCGTCATCCTTTAAGAGGAACTTATTTACTGGATGGAATAAGCAGTGACACGAGCCTTTCCAGGTCAGAAAACTAACCTGGGCATGAACAGTGCTGTGCTGCAGCATGCTTGGTTTCCAAATTACAGAAAGAGCCATCAAAGAAAGGAGGATTTGTGTTTCAAATCCTGCTCATGTTTATTTTGAACTGTTGACACACCTTATATAGTCTCTTATCCTCTGAAGGGAAAACAATGTCTGGTTCATCACTGTGTGATTGAAACATAGCCTGACACCAGTGTAAAAACCCTCTATACAACGGGAAGTGCGTGTTAAATACAAAAAAAGGGGGGGGAGTACACGAACAAGATCAATGAGAAGGTTGTTTTTCCTGTTTTTATTTATTTGCTAACATAAGCTAACTGTCTGCTCATTCCAGTTTTTGTTATAGAGGCAAGAGGTTTGTTTTAAACATCTTATTTTCTTCTGCAATGTTATCATCACTTAAAGCCGTGGTTCCCAAAGTCAAGAGTGCTGTGGCCCACCTGCTGTACCTTCGTGGCCAACAAGGGGGATGCGGCCCATACGATGGGAACCACTGACTTAAAGAATTAGCGGGCAGTTTAATAAAATTATCATTTCCTCCAGGGCAAAACAACACCTGCAACGTTTTCCCTAAAGATAAGTACATTGAGGTGGGAGAGAGCATCACGATAACGTGTCAGAGCTCGTGTATTGATGGCAAAATCTACTGGACACTGAACAACGTGAAATTTAACAGCCTGTCAAAAACTTTGAACTCCACACACACAGTCCTGTCACTGAGCAACTTCACTCACCCCAGTGCGACATTGCAGTGCCATAGCGCAAAGACTCACCAAGTCATTGGAGGCACCACCATCGGAACATACTGTGAGAAGTCATTTTCTTATATTCCTAACATTGATATGGTTTTTTTTGTTCCCGGAGCAAAATGAAATGTATGACATTAATAATTTGATTTTTCTTCTGCAGCAAAACCCAGAAATATATCATGCACCTTGCATCACACATATCAAGAGGAGGCTGGTGTGCCAGACCTCCTCACATGTACATGGGAGCATCAAATGCATCTCTCAGTGGCAGTAACCTATACTGTAGAAATGTAGGTTCTGTATTTTCCTCCTCTTATGCATTTATTTTTTCTTTGTTTTACTGTTTCTTCATGTATTTAAAAGAAAAAATGTTTTTCCTTCAGTTTTTTTCATTTGGAGCGTGAAATGATTCTACACTGCAAGTCACAGGAAACAAAATGCACATTTAAAGAAGTCATAGCCTCTCCAACTGACAGTGTCACTGTTTGGGTGAATGCCAACACTGATGTTTGGAATGTTTTCTCTGACAATTGCACATTTAAGCTACGTAACATCTGTGAGTGACATAATTTACATTGTGTAAAAACTATATTTATTAATATGTGTTAATGTTATTTTGTGTTTTAATGATGCTGCCACTGTTTCTTTACCTCAGTGAAAACTCTTCGCCCAAAGGAACTAGATGTGACAGAAAAAAACCCAGGGCACCTCGTCGTTAGCTGGAAACGATTATCTCCCTTAGACCCATGTGACTGTGAAGTCAGATGCAGTAAGGTACGTTTCTCATTGACAAACATGCGCAACTGGCAACCTTGTGGCGAAAACAAGAATCAGTTATGAAACTGCCAAAAGAATGCTGAATTAAACACAACGGCTTCAATGACAATGATCACAAGTTACATAATTTTCATAAATCAAACAATAACTGAACCAAAGGTTACATCAGCCTCGTGCCAGGAAGAAAAGATTAAAAAAGGAAGTCACGAAAATGTGTCATCTCCATCTACAGTCATGTGAAAAAAAAAAAAATTCACAGGACTCAGTGCAGTCCTGTGAGAAAATACGTGCAGTCCTGTGAGAAACTACATACAGCCATACTGCTTCCACAGGAATTAAGAGGGTGGGTAGCAGCTGTGCAAATGCATTAGATTAACTGATTGCCAGCAAGTGTGAGCACCTCTATAAAAGTAGAAGCTTCTGGTCTGGAGCACTCAGGTGCGTGTTAACATAATCCTGCAGTGTTCCCACAATGAATGTCCTTTGGACAGATGAGACCAAAGTGAAAATGTTTGGCCATAATGGACATCACCTCGTTAGGTGAAAACCCAACACAGCATCAGCACAAACACCTCATAGCAATTGTCAAGCACGGTTGTGGAGGGGTGATGATTTGAACTTGTTTTGCAGACACAGAAGCTGATCACCTTGCAGTCATTGAGTTGACCACAAAATCCTCTGTTTACCAAAGTATTCTAGAGTCAAATGTGAGGCTGTCTGTCTGACATCTACTGTAAAGCTTTGCTTAAACTGGGGTCATGTCACAGGACAATGACCTCAAGCACAAATCCACAACAGAATTACTAAAATGCTGCGGCTGGACCTTAGGAGAGCTGTGTATAAATAAATGGCCTCAAACCTCCATGAACTGAAGACCTGGTATTCATACAGATACCAATTGCTTCATGTTACTGCCATTAAAGGTGGTTCTACAAGCTACTGAATCATGGGATTTATCTCAGTGTTATTTCATAGTTCTGCATTTGAGAAAGTTAGTTTAGTTAGAAGCATTAATGCTTCAAAATATTGCCCAATATGTGCCTGGATTCATTTAAAAATTCCCGTCAAGTGGAAAACCTTCTTCAAGAAAGATTTTGACCTACGTGTTACTTGTAGAGAGCAGACAACTCCTATCTTTAGGTATTTGTTTGGTCAGAGAAAATGACAATTTGTGTAGACCGTAGTGAAAATAAGGTGTACAAGCTCTTTATGTTTCTGGCAATATGTTTGTCAGTTTTTTACCCTTCATGGCTGACTGGGGCCTTTTTTTTTTCCCCCCACACTTTCAGGTTTCAGCTAAAGGAGAAATTGTAGAGGTAAGGAAACATTGGCGTGTCTCAAACCCTAACCCTTTCCCTGGCAGATGCACAGAAAATTTTTTTGAAGAACTTTAAACCCGTTAAAGAGTTAACTGATTCCCCTCCCGAATTTTGGCAAGTGCCTTGTAGAAGCAGTATTTGAGGAATGCAGGAATGAAAAAAAATTGCCGCACAGCTAGCATGACAGCTACCTTTCTTTGCAATAAACTCATGTGAGTTCCGCAGTTTATTGTTTCTGCATCGCTGAAGGCAACATCAGTTCACCTGTAAATCATATATAGGCCTGCTCATAATAGATATACTCTGTGTTAGTCAGGATAAAATAAAGAGAAAATAAATAAATATGTAGTATGCGATATTTCTTTAGCCTAATATTTAAGATGTAGCCATAATTAACTGGCATACTTGATTTCTTAGTACAGTCCTTTTTTCTCCATTTTAAGATATTACTGACATTTAATTTTGATACTGATTTGATTTTCCATATGAATAAAGACTTAAATGATAAGAAAGTAAATGTCTATACTAAGAATTAAAGATATTATAATATTAATATTATAAGTCTGATTTTAATTACACCCCCCCCCCAAAAAAAAGAATCTTCACATTTACAGCCAAATCTTATTTATAAAAATCAATTATAGTTTATAAGTAGGTTGTTCAGAGTTACACATTTTGATAAACTCAAACAGGTTTTTTCACTTTAAAATAAGTACTTTTAATAAATGAAACATTAGGCTGATAGATTACATTTGACGTAGTATTGACATATTGCAAGAAAAGTATTTTAGAGTATCTAAAAGCCGAGTCCCATCCTTTGTGTATTTTATTGCTCCTGACAAAAATGGAAATTAAAGCTACAGTGGGGGTTGATTCTGGCTTTCCAAAGCCAGAACCCCCCCCCCCCCCTTTTTTTTTTTATCCCCCTGGAAAATCAATTTAGCCAAACAAAAGTCTTTATAAAACTTTATTTATTTTTTAACATGTGGGTTATCATTAATGTAGTGACTCTTAGTAAATGCTTGAGTATTTACTGGAACTGAAGATGTTTCTAACAGAAACCTACGTTTCTTCTAGTGTGACCGCAATGAGATCGAAAACACTTCTACATCTATACCAGCTACCATACGTCATTGGTCCATCTTCATTAACAATGTGGAGTCCTGCAGTACCTACACATTTTCAGTCCGCTGTGCTTTGGAGGACGCCCTCTGGAGTGACTGGAGCAAGGAAAAATCACATCTGACCAAACCACACAGTAAGATCTGAGTGCACCCGACATAATTTAGTCACTCCAAACGAGTTTAACTGAGCGTACACTCAGCTGACCTTAGTGATAAAGAACAAAAATGATGACATTGCATTTAAAACCAACGAGGACTGCCAACTTATTATCCATTCATATGATTGGGTGAGCGTGTCCAAACTGATATGTTACTGAGGCTTAATTCAAATTGTCTTTAACATGTAATTGTAACAATTACTCTATTTGAGGCCCTGGGAGAGAATAGAAACAAGGAATGTTAAAGGAATGAAATCTGAAACATTTCAGTTGCAGGTTGGGACTTGAATGTGAAGAAACACCTGATACAAAGTCAAAAGTTTAGTCTGTACTGCAGCAGTGTTAAAGAACTGATGGCAGGTAACACAAAGTTGATGGTCAGTCTACAAGTTCTATGACTAGAATTACTAAAAACGATTTAGCCTGTGATGGACTGGTGATCAGCCAGACGTGTACCCTGCTACTCGCCCTGAGAAAGCTTGGATAGGCTCCAGCGTCCTCTGTGACGCTGAATTAGACAGGCAGTTAAGAAAGTGAATAGATGATGGAACTGCACACTATAAACACACAGTTGTTTGCAGCGGTTACTATGAGCCCCAGGATATTATTCTATGTGTGAACGGTGATCCTGCTTTCTTCTTTCTTGGCTTTAGGCCAAAACCGTTGCCAGTTTTCAAACATCATGATATTGCTGCGTGTGTATAATTGTTTTGCTCGCTTTTCAACCTTTTGCAGAGAAGGGTGTCAGTGTGGACCTGTGGAGAAAAGTGTCTGAACTGGGAAAAAATGGACTCAGAAAAGTTCATGTCATGTGGATGGTAAGGAAACATCTCACTGCTGTCTTTAAACAGCAGATGTGTTTATGCTCTCTGTGTTTATTTCATGCTTTTTGCTCCTTGTGTCGGTTCTTGATCTGACGAGCTTATCCACACAGGTTATTCCTTCAACGTGTGAAGGCACATTTAAATACACCATAAACCAAACGACTGGAGTGAATTCTAAGTTATGTGGCAACACAACTTGTGATGTGGATATAAACCAAGATGCACAAAGAATAACCCTCACAGTCTCCCACGATAAAGGATTTCATGTGGAGAAGTCAGTTTATGTTCCAGCCGTCAGCGAGAGTACGTTTAAATGCTATTAAGTGAACATTTTTAATGGGCAGTCGTAATTTATGCATCAGTTTGCTTCAGTTTAATGGATGAAGGCTTTGCTGTCTTGTCAAGCAATTTGCTTCTTTTCACTCGATCTAATCAGCAGGCCTTCCTGAAGTTACCGACATCCGGACCTCATCTAATGACAACATTATTCAGGTCAGCTGGAAGGCTCCTGTGCAGCCTGTCAGCAAGTATGTGATTGACTGGACCCACAATGGAGGTCAATACTACTGGAAGGAGAGCAGCTACACTAATGCAACACTGTTTGGTAAATTGATGACGGATTGACTGATGAATGTTTAATAAATTCCAAGGGAGCCTTGTGACTAGAAACTGAGTCATGCAGATTTTTTATCGGCAAAGACACGATCCATTTATCTTTTTAGATCTTATCATCGAAAGTTCATGGGTGTGGCAAATAATGGACATGACAGTTGAGACAGTCATTAAAGGCTGCTCCGTAATGCATTATGCATTATGCAGAAAGAGCTTGTTAGTTCTTGAGAACTGTGACTCAAGATGCAGTTTGCGTTGTTGTTTTATGCTCGGTTCTCTTTAAACAAGCAAAGGAACGGCCAGGCTAAATAGACTTACATAAATACTGCTTTAATGAAATAAAATACACTTTAATGTGTTTATCAAGCACATTAAAGCAGTGGCCTTGAAGTGATGCACATACTCACTTTTGAGCTGCGTGGCTAAAAGCTAATCAGAAATAACAGTAAAAGAAGAATTTCTGGCCTCATTAGGCTGGAACAGTCAATTGCTAGTTCTCTGTCATCAATTTTGAGACTGGTCTTCCCCCTCTTACAGACCTTCTGGACAAAAAGCCATACAACATCACAGTAACCCCCCTCATTGATGACAAGACAGGTCAGAGCGCACAAGCTGTTCAGGTCTGCTCCAGATTTGGAGGTATGTCATTCAGATTTATTTATTTTTTAACATGATTCTGAAACGGTATTGTTTTCATGCTGTTACACTGATGTTGTCAATGTGGTTCATACAGATCCAGACGGTATTGCTATCAGAGTTGAAGCTGACCACCGAAGTGCCTCTGTGAGCTGGGATACGACGTCACAGAGTGAATGCAGTGGTGCTGTTATCAACTACACGGTCTATTACTACGAGGGCCAGAACGGACCAGTGCTCAGTAAGCATGCCGCACGCTTGTGTGAAGTTTGCAGACTTTTTTTTTAACACTATGTTTATGATATTTTTTTAATGGTTTTCTTCCAGATGTTTCTGTGGATAGCAAAACAAAGAATGTCTCTTTGAAAGACTTGAATCCAGACACCCAATACACCGTCTATGTCAATGCCACAGCTCTGACCGGGAGAACCAAAAGCAGTGAAAGGAAATTTACAACCAAAAAATTTGGTGAGTAGTCTGTAAGTGTTCGGGCCTGAAGGAATGATTCAGAATGAGCCTGTGAGCAGTTTATCTTGCTGTCACACAACCAGTCATCTTGATACGTCTTGATCAGCTTGGAATCAGCATCACAATCATGCTTTGGCACGTCAGACCAGATAAGATTGTTGTTTCACTTTACAGTGAAAGTGTGAAGGGTGGGGAATCAATTGAAATACAACCAAAAGTTTAAACCATAAGTAAAACACTTTTTCTCATTTTAGTCCTTTTTTTCCCCCCAACCTTCAGATAAATATTTAAATCCAATCAAACATTTGTGAGTTAAGTAAAACTGTGACTCTTATTACCTATCATGAACCTGTGTTTGGCTACAGTGCTTTAAAAAAAAATACACACACATACACACATTTGACTCCTAACCATATTCAGAGCATCCTGATCCTGACATCAGTGCCAAACGTTAACACCTGAAACATAATGGGCCATGGAGAAAGATTTTTTTTTTTTTTTTGGCTTTGATCCAAGATCTTTGTGGTTTCCAACAGTTCCCTAGGCATGTATCTCAGGATCCAAACAAATAGAAACATTCCTGAAAGTCAGAAGTAGGATGCCACAGGAGTTTTACTGCTCTGAGATCCAGGACAGCACTTATTTCCTGATGGCAGAGATGACCGTCATACTTAGTTATTAAAAAATCGATTCCAATAAAATATGTCAAAACACTAACAACTATTGTGGTTACTAATTAGTTGTGAACAGACAGCAACATAACAGCTTCTCCACATGCAGTCATGTTAAATAGAAAGTACATCCTCTTTTAACTCTAAGGATTTATGTATCAGGATATAGTAAAAGTAACAGGGTTCTTAGCAGGTCTTAAAATGAGGTAAATACAACCTCAGATGAACAACAAAAACTTGCACGGTTGCTAGGAGAAATCCTTTTCTCACTAAAAAGCACAGCTTAGGTTTGCAAAGCTGAATCTGACCAAACCACAAGACTTCTGGAACAGTGTATTTTGGACAAATGAGATGCGCATTGTCATGTTTGGCAAAAAGCATATCTGTATAAACACCTCACATCAACTGTCAACACAGGGGTGTAATGTTGGTCTTATTTTTCAGCCACAGGACCTGGACATCTTGCAGTCACTGAGTCAACCATGACCTCCTCTCTATACCAAAGTATTCTAGAGTCAAATATGAGGCCATCTGTCCAAAACCTAAAGCTTGGCCTAAACTGGGTCATGCAACAGGACAATGATCCCAAGCACAGCAGCAAACCTACAACAGAATGAAAGAAAAAGAAAAGAATCAAAGTGTTGCAATAGTCCAGTCAAAGTCCAGACCTCAACCACACTGACATCTGCAGCTTGACCTTAAAAGAGCTATGAATAAATAAATAGCCACAAACCTCAGCGAGCTGAAGCAATGCTGTACAGAAGAGCAGGACAGAATTATTCCACAATTATGTGAGAGACTGAAGTCATGAAGAAAACAACTGCTTCACATTATTGCTGCTACAAGCCACTGAATCATGCAGTGTGCTTAGTTTTTCACACAGTGATTCTGCATTTTTTTTGGCTTAGTTTTTGTCAAATAATGTCACAGCGTGATATGTCATGTGTGATGCTGGCCATCTCAGGTTGTATTCACCTAATTCTAAGATCCTGTAAGGACTAGATATTTTTTGTATTATGTCCTGATATATAAAACCTTAGAAGTGCCCCCCCCTCCCCCCCGCATGACTGCACACAGACTATAATTACTGAAGCTATATATACATATAAACAACACTTCAAAGCTATTTATTTTTATGTACATGTAAATTTTAAATTAGCACTATAAACCATGTGAGGCAAGTATTTGAGAGTGAAGTCGATTAGTTCATTAGGGTGAGAAGTGAGCCATAGAGCAAGCGGTCATGAGTTTGAGTCACCCTTGCGTTCTGAGATGAAAGTCAAGAGGTCTTAATGTCCACTCATCTCATTTTGGAACTATTTTTCAACCATGACTAGATGTTGAGAAAGGCTTGCAGCCAGCGGTTATTCAGTGTCGAAATATTTGTTGATATGCTGAGAACTACGATCCAAACCACTAACATTATGACTCACTACACCAGTATATTAATTAAACTAGATGCCATGGCCTTTTTACTTTGTTGTTGTACTGCTAGTTACTTAAAACGCCACAAATCCAGTTAGTGATTAAAAAAAAAGTGTTTTATGGAGGAACACCCAGTCCGCAATACAGTTCTGAAAAAGTGAATTATCTTTGTGCTCAAGAAACTAATGAAATATCACCTATGTTGTTTTTAACAGATCCGCGGCTCCTTACAGTGCTCATTGTCTCTGGAACCATCGTCATCATCCTCGTGTTACTTCTCGGATTGTGCTTTGCTGTTCAGTAAGTTTCGTTCTCCTTTTTGTCATCGCTGATGTTATTCGGTCTCCTTTGAAATGAAAACACTAAACCAAAAATATTTCCAGGCCACTGTGATGTTAAGACACTGTCATCACATTTAGATTAAATTTCTGGCTACAGAATCTTTCTTCTTTGTGATGTGTGTTATTTATTTAGATGGAAGAAATTCAAAGACAAGCCGGTGCCAAATCCATCTCTCAGTTCTGTGGGCGTGTGGGCGGCGCAAAATCAGCAAAAGGTGAAGACGGTGTCATTATCCTTGGGGTCTAATAGTGGAGTTTGGGGGGGGGGGGGGGGGGGGGGGGGGGGGGGGGGGGGGGGGGGTGTGAATATTTTGAAATGTAGTTCGTGTTTTAAATGTCAGAGTTTGTCTAGTTACTGAATTTTTTGTGGTGTTATTGGTTCTTGTTCTCATTTTATTGTTTTTTATTACTTCCTGTTTTACCGTCTTTGTTTCTTTGTTTGTTTTCTTAAGTTTTACTTCCTGTTTTTCAGATTTTTTTTCTCCATCTGTGTGTGTGTGTGTATACATGAAAATATATATATATATATATATATATATATATATATATATATATATATATATATATATATTAGTGAACGTGAATATAGTATATATAGTATATAGTGAATGTTTCTGCTAAAAGGACTATCAGTAATATGATTAGTTCAGTGAGGAGTGTGAGGATTTTCTGCTTTACTGTGCTTTGTATGATAGCAAACTGAATATCTTTGACTTTGTTGTTTTGAACAAAACAAGCCGCTGCACGATGTTATTTATCGTGCACATTTACTGCTATTTTATCTGTAGAGAAGAACCTGTGATTTAATCAGAAAGGAATTTGCCAGGATCTAGCAGCCAGATGAATAATAATGAAAATAATTAATAGCTGTAGCTGTTCTGAAAAGTGGTTTTCTGAACATTCTAGTAGCTGCAGTTCCAGCAGTGTAAAAGAGACTTATCAGCAGATTAGAATCAATTCACCAAGTGTGTACGTGCACATTTCAATGCAATGGCAGTTGCAATTTTTCTGAGCATCACAAGGTCTGACTTTGGGGTGAATTAGCTGGCAACATTTTGAAAGGTGCTAGGTGGATTGTGGTATACTGTCAGCACACATTTGAATGCTCCAGACTAGCAAATTGCCAAAACTTCTGCATTTCTAGAGGTACTCAGACTTGTTGATGGTCAGTTAATCCAGTGCACTTGATTAGCAGCAGCTAGCTGCAACATATACACTTCATTCCTGTGGGATCAGTGAGGCTGTTCTTTTTTTTTTTCAGAGGACTGCACAGAGTCCTGTGAAGTGTTTCTATTTCACATCAATATTTGGGTGAAAATGAGGCCAAAAGGACTTTAAGATTCTAGTTTAAAGCTTTTAAATGCAGTCTGCAGAGAGCCTGAATGTGTTCTGATGGCACTCAATGTTGAAACATGCTCACGCATTGGAATACAGTCAAATGGTGTCGAGCAACATTTTGAAAGGCACGGTGTCTGAGCGTTCCTTGACATATTTTCCATCATAATCACCTAAGTAAATCTAATTCAATTCAATTCAATTTTATTTATATAGCGCCAAATCACAACAAACTGTCGCCTCAAGGCGCTTTGTATTGTGGGTAAAGACCCTACAATAATACAGAGAAAACCCAACAGTCAAATCTGACCAGGCTTACATAATACCACAGGCCCATGAGTAAAGTATGTCTTAAATGTTTCCATATTTTTATCTTCCGCTTTTGTCGACTGTATTTTGTCAGGTTACAGCTGAAGAATTAGATTTAAAAATCAAATGCAAACTTTGCTGGAATTCCAGCTTGAAATTCAAGTTTGTTGATATGCGTTCATGTGCTGCTATTTATTTACTCGTTGCCATGGTTCATCCTGTTTTCAGATCTTCACTGTTGTTCCTTCTTCACTCATGCATGCTTATCTCAGGGTGAACATATTCAGGGCTGTTTCAGATCTCTGATCAGCCTTCCCGGAGTTTCCCATCTCAGAGTTAATAACCCAAAGTTTGTTGAACCTGCTTTCTAGAACAGCACACTCGCTTCTGTCATAGATTGGGGGGGGTTTGTCATGAACTAATTTATTATTTCATTTACTGTCTTCTTTAATGTCTTCAATCTTCCAGAGGTCCTCAGTGTTGGTTCTGTGCTCACTAATCATGCCCATGTACTGCGCAGCTTTTCATGGCCACAAAAACAAGCCCAGGACTGAGTGTTTATACATGTAAAAGCTGCATGAACCCATCTCAGCTTTTTATTATTTATTATTATGTGTTTCTATCCACAGAGGATCTGCTTCCAGCCGTTCAGTAATCCATCTGAAAGCCCCTGCGACACAGTTTACCCAGAAAATTCTCAGAGCACGCCTTCACTAGTCACAGGCTCTGAAACTAACACAGCCAGTGACTACACAGAGGACTACACAAACTCAGGCATGACTCTTGCTCCACATTTGCAGGATGAAAGTCCTGTAGAACCTGTAGTGATGCCTCCTTCTCCTGGAGAGTCCACTGCATTAATTTCCTCAGAGGGCAGCCCAGTCAACCCCTATCGTAGTCAAAGTTCTGTGGAGAGTCCGGTCCCAAGGGCCACTAAACAGATTAAGCTAGTTTCAGTGAAACAGCAAGAAAAGACACCACTTAAGACTGTGTATGTCACATTAGACATGATTTAAACAAGACCATGGCAGGTGAGGGCACTGGAAGGAAAGGATTTGGAAGATTTGAAGTCATTCAGATGTGAATGGAGGAAAGGTGGTTTCCTGTGTGTGTGTGTGTGTGTGTGTGTGTGTGTGTGTGTGTGTGTGTGTGTGTGTGTGTGTGTGCGTGTGTGTGTGTGTGTGTGTGTGTGGGGGGTATTAAGTTGCCTAGCACTGTGGAACAACAGGATACAAACATATTATTTATAACTATGTATTTGTGCGTGTAGTAGCTGCTTTATTAAGTCATCTTAATGTATTTGGCAACAACAATATGTTTCATTTGATGTGAACTGAATGAAAAGAATTGAGGACATCATTTATCATTTGTTCACCACTGAAAGTATAAACACCATAATGTAGACCCTGTGTTCCCAGGTTTTAGCATTCTAGACATGTTTTACTATGATACCGGTGCCCTTTTTTTGTTGTTGGCTAAAATAATGGAAAAATGTACATTCATAGTCTTTATTATAATAAAAACACCCCTATTTGTGCTGTAACATTTTGTTGTAAATAATTTAGCTATGTATTATAGGTTTCCTGTTTATTGAGATGTGACTCACTACAGTTTTTTTCTTTACCACTTTGTGTGACATTTGTTGCAGTTTAAGCTATATTATTATAAAATAATACAGTTGATAAATATTCAGCATCATACAAGCATTATAAAAGCTGTTCTAAGTCTTGAAAACAGACAAAAATATAACATACATGTGTAATTCCAGTACAAAAGATGAAATAAAGTGAACAAATGTCATACTTCACAAGCTTTATCTGTTGTTTGAAAACAAAATGTTTGAAGTTTTCTACGTGTAATCAATTTCAGAGACATATATTAATGCAAGTAAGGGTTTGCACTCATGCATGTGATGTGCTTGGTACTGATTGTAACTGGTGAAACTACAGTACACATTCATAAGCAAAAGTAAGCAGTACTTCAGTCTGCTGACTGAGTATTTCAGAAAATGCTGATCTACTGGGATTTCCACTCATGATCATTTCTAGGGTTTAAAGACAATGGCCTGAAAAAGAGAAAACACCCAGTGAGCAGCAGCTCTCTGAGTCAAAATGCCTTGATGATGTCAGAGATCAGTGAAGAATGGTCAGACTGCTTTGAGCTGATGGGAAAGCAACAGTAAATCAAATAAACACTCATTTCAACCAAGGTATGCAGAAGACCATCTCTGAATGCACAGCTCGGACCTTGAAGCAGATGGGCTACAGCAGCAGAAGATCACACTGTCAGCTAAAAACAGGAAACTGAGGCTACAATTTGCACAGGCTCACCAAAATTGGAAATAGAAGATTGGAAAAATGTTGCCTGGTCTGGTTGGTATAAAAACCATGAAAGGTAGTGTAATGAGGACGGGAACATTTTCCTGGTACACTTTGGACCTCTTGGTATCAACTGAGCATCAGTTAATCACCACAGCCTGCCTGAGTATTGTTGCTGACCATAGAGCACCCACAGGCGTAGGAACCGGGCGGGACGGCGGGGACGTGTCCCCCCCCCCCCCCCCCCCCCCCAACACACACACACACACACAATATTGGAGACAGGCGCATTTGTCCCACCCCAAAATTACACAGTGGAGGAGAAAAATACTTGATTTTGAAATCTTTAACTCGCGTGCTTTTATTTTGAAGGCGCAACATGCGCTCCCCCGCCTCCTTCTGAATGGCTCTGAGTGTTTGGGAGGCAGGAGACAGCGACAGGAGTCAGAAACTCTTGAATGAGGTAAAACGGTGTGTTGGGATCATTGCCATGAACAGAGCCAGACCGAGGCATAGACGACATATGTGGCTGCCTCAAACTCAAACTCACATACATTTGTAATGAAACTTTTTTTTTAATATGCTAGTACACTGGTAACATTTGTCTATGCACTGGTACCAATTATCTGTGCATTGGTAACATTTATCTGTGCACTGGTAACATTTATCTGTGCACTGGTAACATTTATCTGTGAATTGGTAACATTTATCTGTGCACTGGTATCATTTATCTGTGAATTGGTAACATTTATCTGTGCATTGGTAACATTTATCTGTGCATTGGTAACATTTATCTGTGCATTGGTAACATTCATCTGTGCACTGGTAACATTTATCTGTGAATTGGTAACATTTATCTGTGCACTGGTAACATTTATCTGTGCACTGGTAACATTTATCTGTGAATTGGTAACATTTATCTGTGCATTATTAATATTTATCTGTGAATTGGTAACATTTGTCTGTGCACTGGTACCAATTATCTGTGCATTGGTAACAATTATCTGTGCACTGGTAACATTTATCTGTGCACTGGTAACATTTATCTGTGCACTGGTAACATTTATCTGTGCACTGGTAACATTTATCAGTGCACTGGTAACATTTATCTGTGCATTGGTAACATTTATCTGTGCTCAAGCCAGTTTGCCCACGTCCTATGATTATAAAACACACACATATGTAAATTATTCATGCAATAATATAGGTGTACACAACACTATTTTTCCAAGAAACGTTTGAAAAAGAAGAAAGTAAAAGATCAAATAGCATGGATCTATCAGGTTTCCGATATGTGTCCCCCAATAGGAAACTCATTCCTACGCCCCTGAGAGCACCCATCTTCTCATGGCTACTTCCTGCAGGATAAATACCATGCCACAAAGTTCAAATCATCTCAAAATGGTTCTGTGAACATGACAGTGAGTTCACTGCACTCAAACGGCCTCCACAGTCACCAGATCTCAATCCAACAGAGCACCTTTGGGTTGTGGTGGAACGGGAGATTCGCATCATGGATGTGTGGCCAACAAATCTGCAGCAACTGTGTGATGCTGTCATGACAACATGAACCAAAATCTATGAGGAAAGTTTCCAGCACCTTGTTAAATTTATGCCACAAAGCATTTAGGCAGTTCTGAAGGCAAAAATGGTCCAACCCAGTAACTAGCAAGGTGAATCTTTTAAAGTGTCCTGTGAGTGTAGTTCTATGTCCTGACTTGTATGTGCACAAAGATAGCAGTATGAAATAGGAAATCATCTTAACTGTATATTAACAAGAAGAAATGTGTCAGTTAAAGCTACAAGAGGCAGAAATCTATATCTAATCACTGCTCACTTCTGGGTTCACACAGGATTCTCATCCTACTTACCAGGTAAAGATCTGCTAAATTTATGTACATCCAATAATACCTACCCCACAGCTAAAACAATTAATCAAAGACATGTATTTATATGGAAATATAAAATTGAAAGGTATGAAATATAAAGAGAGAAATTAAGTAGTTACACTTTTTTAAAGACATTCAGGTGAGGGGCATAAAAAAAAAGAACTTTGGGTCTGTTTGTTTCTAAAATAGTCTTTTAAGATGTTGTAGTAGTCATTCCAGTATGAAAGGTGGCGGTAATGCACGAACATAGGTTGTCGCCATATAAAAACATCAGGAGAAGAAAAAAAGAGGGCTAACTGAGGTTTTGCTAGGTGATTGCTAAATATCTGGATTTATGGTGGACAAATGAAAAAGATAGCAGCATTTTTTTTTAAAGACGCTGCTCTGCCGTGAATCGGAACAGTCTGCGTTTCGTGTAAAATGCCTCCCGGTCCATCAGAAGGTTAAACGGGCTCAAACTTGTTGGCTGATTCTCCTGAATTAAGAGCTAAAGGGCCCTGAGTCCGCGGTGCTCGGGTGCACATCAACCCAGCATCTGGTGTGTGGGAAAGAGGTAGCATCAAGCAACGGGGGGTTCCTGGTATTGGAAGCTTTTAGATATTACCAACCTCACCTGACCATGTCACTTAACGGACCTCCTCCTCGATGGCGCAATTGTCCTAGAAGAGGGCAACCTTTGGCAGGTTAGTGAAAATTTAACAAAAACAGTGTATTATTTACGAGCTGAAGCTACTGCTGCTAGTTAGCTACGTGCTTTGGTGTTACTGTTATGCTTGTTGCACAGCTTGGCGCCTCAAACCACCTGATTTAAGTAGCAGTAATGGGCTATCTTGGTTCATTTTAGGTTGTTAAAAACAACTAAATTAACACCAGTGTGAGCTCTCAGTGTTATCGAAATGAATGCTTTATTTTACTTTTTTAAACGAGATGTAAAATGATTTACCGATTTCATTGAAACATACCAAAATAAATAAATAGATAAATAAAATAACTAAACCCAGTTTTCGTTAAATAGTTCTGTACAGTAACTGTGAGAAAACCAACTTAATTTTGGCATTTGACATTTTTTTAAATGGACGTCGGTCTGATACTACTCTTGGCGCGCTCTTTAGCTGTAAGGGTTTAACAACGCTTTCCGCCTCTTTTCAGCTTTTAGTGTGACTTTAATGTTAAACTAAAGCTATATTTATTGGGAAAAACGAGCTTTAGAAAAGTGCTGCTAAGTTAGCAAGCTTCGCCATCGGAGAATCACGTGTCAAAACAAACCGGGGGCTATAACATGAGGAGCACACGGCGAGCACGCACTTTTGGTTGGGACGCCTTACTTGAGAAGTAAAGGCAATTAGCGTAAAATGAAGCTAAAGTTTAGTGTTATGCGACAGTTTCCTTATTTGTGTTGCGGTTTTATAAACTACACTGTTAACTGTTATTTCAGTTACTGTCGTGTCTAGTAACCCTATGGTTTTCAGTAGGGCTGCATCCATCAACTGGTACATCTATTTTTGAGCTACAGGTTTCTTTTAAGATCCACAAACATAACCCAAACTCTTCGAGAATTATCCTCCACCCGTTGCATACAGTTATTAGATATTTTATTTAACTGTAGCTGAATTAAATTTTATTTGTGACTGTTTTCATTATCCATCCATCCATTCCCGTCTGCTTATTCAATTCAGGAGCCTATCCCAGCTACCAGAGAGCAAGAGGTGGGGTGCCTGTCACAGGGCAAACACAGAGACAGGCAAACAGTCACACTCAAATTGACACCTGTGGGCAATTTAGAATGGAATAGAAAAATGTTATTGTCATCAAACATGGAATATGGCAAAAAAAAAAAAAACTAAATCAAGAAGATAAGAAAAATACTGCAAAACCAGTATGTTTATGCTACAAAGAGCAGCAGTATAAATGTCAAACAAAACAAGGACTATGTAACAAATATACCAAAATCACCCTAATTGGATGGCTTTGGACTGTGGGAGGAAGCCAGAGTACCTGGAGAGAATGAATACGAACACCTTTATTAGTCCCACAATGGGGAAATTACAAGTAACAGAACCCATGCAGATAACATGCAAACTCCTCACAGAGAGCCTCAGGCCAGATGGTGGATTTGAACCCAGGACCTTCTTGCTATGAGGCAACAATGGTAACCACCGCACCACTGTGTTGTCCTCATATTCCACAAAAATCTATTTAGTTGTGACTCTGTGGCCACTTTCAGTTTGCTGTTGAAGACTTGTTAACCTGCAAGACTTGAGAAAAGTGTCTCGCTTTTGTAGTGTTGCCTTTTGAAAACTGTGGGACATTGTCTCAAAATGTTGGTCAGAGGGATGAGGAATAAAAATGCTGTGCAGTGTCACATGAAGAGGGTCACCTCTTCTTTTCCTTACCACTTTTCCTTGACCTCGATGAAAACGTGGAGCCGACAGAAAGATGGGTAGGAGGATTCATAAGGACTGCATAAAGAAGAGAAGTGCAGTGCAGTGCACTGAGAATCTGAACAACTTGACCCTAGTCTCCCTAGCAATGTCATGTTAGATGTCTGCCTTGCTAAAACTACAGTGTGCAGAGGATGGACTGTAAAACATGCATCTTACTTCACCACAATGTGTTCTTACCCTCTTGTTTTATGCAAGTCAATGAAAAATATCCCTTCATTTCAAATGAAGGGAATTTTAAAAGGGAAGGAACATATAGGGCTATATTTACTAACACTCTGCAGCACTCAATTTACAGCGAATTGTGCTAAATCTGACAGAAAAAAGCATTTCTCATGCCTGTCGTGGTTGTGATAGTTGCTCCTAGTGCTGTTCATTTATTTGGAATGAGAGGGGGATATGTTATTAGAATGAGTGCGTAATTGGCAGGAATGGATGGCTGAAAACTGTGATTGTAGTGCCAAAACTTTGGCTCTGTCCTAAAACTCTTCACTCAGTCGTCATGCTGAGTGTTTAGAGCTGAGCCCTGCTTATTTCTGCTCTTCAGTAATATTTTAATGAAACAGAGCACAAATGAACTGAACTGAGCTGTCTTTTTTTTTTTTTTTTTTTAAGCAGTGTGCTCAGAGCTAGCAACTTCTCTCTATTGAATTTGTCCATCCATCCATCCATCTTCTTCTGCTTATCCGGGGCCGAGTCGTGGGGGCAGCAGCCTAAGCGGAGAAGCCCAGACCTCACTTTCCCCAGCCACCTCCTCCAGCTCATCCGGGACCCCAAGGTATTCCCAGGCCAGCTGAGAGATATAATCTCTCCAGTGTGTCCTGGGTCTGCCCCGGGGCCTCCTCCCGTAGGACATGCCCAGAACACCTCACCTGGCTCCTTTCGAGGTGGAGGAGTGGCATCTCTTTTTTTTGAGCCCTGCCCAAATAGCTGTACTCCTCACCCTATCGCTAAGGGAGAGGCCAGCCACCCTTTATAGGAAGCTCATTTCTGCCGCTTGTACATGTGATCTCATTTTTTCGGTCACTACCCAAAGCTCATGATCATAGGTGAGGGTAGGGCTGTCGATTGACCAGTAAATTGACAGCTTTGCTTTCACACTCAGCTCCCTCTTTACCATGACAGACCGGTTCAGCGTCCGCATCACTGCATACGCAGCCCCGATCCGTCTGTCAGTTTCCTGCTCCCTTCTCCCGTCACTCGTTAACAAGACCCTGAGATACTTAAACTCCTCCACCTGGGGCAGCAACTCGCCCCTGAGCCAGAGTGGGCACTCCACCCTTTTCTGGCTGAGGACCATGGCCTCAGACTTAGAGGTGCTAATTCTCATGCCAGCTGTGAACTGTTCCACTGCAAGCTGGAGGCCACCAGCTGATGAAGCCAAAAGGAATCTGTAACAATTAAAAGTGAAATATCTGTCAAAATTCAGCTATTAATGGGACTACGGTAGCACGTTAGATTAATGTTTGAATGTTAGTATACTGGGGAAAAAACAGTAATGTGCTCATTTACCCACATGGCAGATTAAGAGTAGCTCCAGATAAGAACAGCATGAAATCAGCACAACTTGGGAAATCACCATCTCCAAATCTTTATTATATTACAAAGTAATGGTGTCGGTGATAGGAAAAGAAAATTTAATGCCTCATTTTCAGATTAACCCCTTCTGTGCAACGTCCACTTTTTGGGGGGGCTGAGCACTAAAGTACCTTTACCCCTGATCATCTTGAATCTGAAGCTCATGGTTTTGAACATTGGGTATGATTGGCCATATGGGTTATCTATGCAACTGGCAAATAGAATTTGTGGGACCTTCATGCAGCGCCACCTGGATTCACTCCATTCATTGATTTTTGGTCCTGTAAGGAGATCAGTATCTCACATCTTCTTACAGATCCCACAGATTTCTTTATTGCCATTTAATCAATATTGGATAGGTATTACAAAACATCAAAAAGAATGGCTAGAACCCTGTACATGTAACTGCACTGTAAGTACACCAAAGATGTAGCTACTCATTAACTCACTTCCTAGTTCCTACTCAAGGATTACCCTTTTCTGATACTGAACTTATCCAATTATGATTTTACAAAATTGTTGTTAATCTAAGAAGTAGGCCATTTAAGACAATGTTAACATCCTGGTTCATTAGTAATATCAGTGCTGTAGCGTTTTTTTTTCAGTGACCTTTGAGTACAGCTGTCACCATGAATTGCATGTACAACATGTAAATTTAGAAACAGATTTAAAGATTGGACAGATTTGCTTCACCTTATTTATCCCGGTAAGTATATTTGTCAATACATATCCAATTTGCCCATAATTTTTGGTAATTTACTGCAAAATGTATTAAAAGATTTTTTAAAAAACTTTATCCTTGTATTATCATGAATTCCCAATGAGATAAAAATCTCTTTTACAAGAGAGATCTGGCCAAGATAGCAGCCATATGGTCTTGTAATATATTTAAAATGCAAGAAATAGGGGGGTGAGTGTAGCAGTAGATTGACAGATGGATTGGTGCTGCTTCTGCAGTGATGCAGACACTGTACCGGTCTGCTATGGTAAAGAGGTTAGAGAAGGAGAGCTGAGTGAAGCTGTCAGTTTACTGGTCGATCTGTGCTTCTACCCTTACTTACTGCCATGAGGTCTCAGTAGTGACTGTAAGAATAAGTTTGCAGGAGATGTGGAAATTAGCTTTCTTCGAAGCCTTAGAAATGGGCTGAGGAGCTTTGTAATTTGGCAGAGTTGAGACATTGCTCTTTCACACTGAAAGGAGCCTGTTGATGTGCTTTAGGCATCTGACTAGGATACCTCCTGGGTGCTAGGTTAAGTGTTTGAGGCATGTCCTAGCAGACGAGGCCCCAGGGCAGTCCCAGAACACACTGGATAGATTGTGCCTCTTGGCTGGCTTGGGAGCACCTCAGTAGTCCCCTGTGTGAAGTTTAAGTGGTGGCTGGAAACTAAGTGGCTGAGCCCAACTCCTGAAAAACAATCCCACACCATAATCCCCACCACCACCACCAAACTTTACATTTGGCACAATGCAGTCAGACAAGTACTGTTCTCCTGGCAGCCGCCAAACCCAGAAATGCATCAGCTCCATCAGATTGCCAGACAGAGAAGTGTGATTCGTGACTCCAGCGAACACGTCTCCACAGCTCTAGAGTCCTGTGGTTACACCACTGCATCCGACACTTTGCATTGAGCTTGGTGATGTAAGGCTTGGATGCAGCCGCTCGGCCATGGAAAACCATTCCATGAAGCTCTCTACGCACTGTTTTTGAGCTACTCTGAATGCCACATGAGGTTTGGAGACCTGTAGCTATCGACTTGGTGGAAAATTGGTGACCTCTGTGCGCTATTCATGTCAGCATCTGCTTACTCTGATTTTATGTGGCCTAGCACTTCATGGCTGAGTTGTTGTTCTTTCCAATCGCTTCCACTTTGTTATAATACCACTAACGGTTAACTGTGGAATATTTATTAGTGACTCGGGCTAGAAGGAAATTTCATGACTGGATTTGTTGCATAGATGGCCTATCACAGTATCACGCTGGAATCCACTGAGCTCCTAAGAGCGACCCATTCTTTCACAAATAGAAGCAGTCTGCATGCCTAGATGCTTGGTTTTATACACCTGTGGCCTTGGAAGTGACTGGAACATCTGAAGTCAATGATTTGGATGAGTGAGTGAATACTTTTGGCAAGATAGTGTGATGTGTTTATTCCATTCTTGATTTGTGATCATATTTCTTTGAGTCTTACAGAGGTTTTCAACACAACTAGGGGAGCAACACAGTTGTAGAAACACAGTACAAAAAAGAGGCTTATATATGATTCATGTGTGCCAACCCCCCACTTCCCTAAGTTTGATGCTAATATTTTGCAATGAGCAACTGTCAGAATAACATCTTAGCATTGATAAAAGGAACTGATAGGCTTGAAGCTGTGCAGTTTAAGTTGATTGATCTCAGTTCCCATACGTAAGTGATGCAGAGCTGTTTTTGTACAAAAGTTTAACTTTTGTACATGAAGGTATTGATCTTACTGGTTTATTATGCACATCTCTCATTGTTTTCCATTATAGTTAATATTAAGTATTAAGTATCAAGTACAACACATACTTCAACCCTACAATTTCAGACTTGTCTCCACTGCGCATTAACTTTATACCAGTACAAATATCGAGAACTTCCAGTGCTCTATTTCAAGGCATAGCTGGAGTTGGCAGCGCTTTAAACCAGGCTGTTACTCTAAGACAGTGGTTCCCAAAATGTTTGCTGCGATCCCCTGGTGGGCCGCTATGGGACTGCAGGTGGGCTGCAGTAATAACAGAAATTCAGTTTGAAATTACTCACAAGTATGTGCAGTTACATATTTATATAAATGCATTTATTAGTATAAAAAATGAATCAAAACTGGTAATAGGAGGTGGTTAGTTTGTGGTTTTACTCATTACTCTGACCTGTTTTTGTTGCTTTTGTATTAAAGTTTGTGTCCCAGTGGCAAGTGGGTCCCATATTGGCGTTATCACTTTACATATCACTGGGTAGTATTAGCAGTAGTCAACAGTCTGTGTTTGTTTGGTTTTTTTTTAAAGTAAAATTTTCATGGAAATACATAAATTTCTCTTGTATTTTGATGAGAGTGAAGACAGGCTTGAAGGGGCCCCATGAAGTGGGCTGCAGCACTCTTGACAGCTCTAAGAATTTAGCTGTAGTTTACACAAATAGATCCACAGTTTTATTGGCTATTACTGAAATTCCTTACAAAGCAAATATAGTTAGGGTGCTATTTTATGCTTAATTTAATACGACCTCAACACATACTTATTCAGTGATTTGATCTGCTTTAAAAAAAAATCATGATCTATCTGAATTTTTAGATTCAATTTAGTGTGAAGTTGTAGTATTAGCTTGACCTTTGCAAATCAGTCATTAAATTAAGCATAAAGCTGGGGTCTCTACTCATACAACATAGTTGTAATATTCATTGCATTTCTCCTTCCTAGGTAAATTCCTGCCAATGAAAACAATGCTGGGTCCCAAATATGATGACCAAGTTGCAGAGGAGAACAGGTTTCATCCGAGCATGCTGTCCAACTTTTTAAAAAGTCTAAAAGTAAGTACCTCAGAGAGCACAGAATTATTAAAATGACACCGAAAATCATTTCTCACCGTGCCCTGTGTCTCTTCCTCAGGTGAAAATGGGTTTGCTTGTGGACTTGACCAACACAACTCGCTTTTATGACCGCGGTGACATTGAAAAAGAGGGGATAAAGTATGTGAAGCTTCAGTGTAAGGGGTAAGAGTAAAAATCATTGTCACATACTAAACTGTCTAAATTCACTGTGTCTGTATTAATGTGTTGAATACGAATGTCATACTGTGTCTTTTAGCCACGGAGAATGCCCTTCAAAAGACATCACTGCAGTGTTCATCAAGCTCTGTGAAGACTTCATAGAGAAGAATCCCTCAGATTTGATAGGTAAGTATTTTATCATGTGGATTTTTTTTTTATTTTCACCTATTTAATAAACAGAGGAATTGGATGAATTATATGGAGGTATGCAGGTATGTTTTTGAATCTAAGATACATCAGCAGAAAGTATACCTGCCACTGCACTGTTCTGCAGCTACCATTGCACTGCTTTTCATGTTTTTTGGTAGTGTTTGCTTTTATAAGAGGTGGACTAAAAATTGCAGGGATGTACTAATGATTGCTGACAGCAAAATAACAATTTGGCAGAGAGCTAAAGAAAATTCCAGTGTTTGTTTGCTTTGTTTTTCCCTGCTTTCTGTTCACTCTTTTGTGCCTGGGAAACAAACAGATCTTCACTATAAAAACCTAGCTGAACTTTCAACTCTTGATCACACTTTAGTCATCATTAAACATTCGTGCCATGTTTATCACCTCTGCACACAGAAGGATATGGAATTAGACAGAAATAGATTTAACGTGTAAAAACAGCTGGTGCTGCAAATGAGTTTGCGCTGTGTGTAATTTAGTCTGTTGTAACAGCTTTGCTTCAGCAATAATGAAATTTTGGCTTTGACTTATTCCAGTCAGCATGAATCTTAATGGCTGAACATCATTTCAAAAACCTTTAATTGCTTAAAGTACCTGGAGCCTCTCTGTTTCATTTACATTGGCAGTTTTATTTTGCAGTAAAGACTGAAGTGTTCCCATGTCCTTGCAAGTCTCTCTCTCTCTTTTTTTATAGAAAAAACAGTTAAGTACTTATATAATCATAATACTAATGTTAAAAACCTTGCTAGACCACTTTACAGTTAACATCAACAGGAAAACTTTCCTCAGTGATTTTAGACCATGGCGACATGATAGAATCACACAGTTGCTGCATATTTGTCCACTGTATCAATGATACAAATCTCCCATTCCACCACACTCCAAAGGTGTTGGACTGATATCTGGTGACTGTGGAGGCTTGTGGAGTACAGTTAACTCATTGTCATTTTTAGGAAACCAGAGGTGATTTGACATTTGTGACATGGTGCATTATCCTGCTTGAAGCAGCCATCAGAAGAAAGGTGCACTGTGGTGATAAAGGGATGGACATGGTCAGCAGGAATAGGTGTTTAAACAATGCATAGTAGTTAGTACTAAGGTGTGCCAATCCCTTATACCATCACAGCAGCCTGAACGGTTGATGCAAGGCCGAAAGGAGCCATGCTTTCGTGTTTATGCCAAATAACGGAACCTGCCATCTGAATGTTGGAGCAGAAATTGTCATCAGACTAGTTTGCCCAATCTTCTGTTCAATTTTGATGAGCCTGTGTGAATCCTAGTCTCAATTTCCAGTTGTTAGCTGACAGGAGTGGCACCCAGTGTGGTCTTCTGCTGCTTTAGCCCATCTGCTTCAATTTTCAACATGCATTTAAAGATGCTCTTCAGCATACGAGTGGTTATTTGAATTACTGTTGCCATCCTATTAGCTCAAAGCAGTCATTTTCATCTGACCTCTGGCAGCAACAAGGGATTTTGACCCAGAGAGCTGCTGCCCACTGGATATTTTTGGACCATAAATTCTAGAGTTTATGGAGTTTCAGAATTTTTCCAGCCCTTAATCACATTTCTACTCCATTCTGATACTCAGTTTAAACCTCTCTAGCTCATATTGAAGTTGTTTACATGCCAATCTGTGCATTGAGTTGCTGTTGTGTGATTGGCTGATTAGATATTTGCTTGAATGAGCAGTTAAATGAAGTGGCCAGTGTGTCTGCATTGCCATTTATTGCCTTGGTAAACATTATCTTGTGTGTCCAGCAGAGGGCAGCCTTATTCCAGAATTGGTAGAGCGCAAAGGGACGCGAGGTCTTGTTGGAATATATTTTCACTACTTAAAATTCCAGCAAACACATTTGTACACTGGTGTCAAATATCAAACAGCTTCCCGGTACAACTATCCATCCATCCATCCATCTATCCATTCTCTTCCACTTATCCTGTTCAGGGTCGCGGGGGGGCTGGAGTTCTCTTCTAATGTCTGCACAGCAGCACCACGTTCAGCCCTCATAAGGAGTGCATTTGCACATTTTAAAAATGTGCAGTCTTGTGCAAGTCACTATTTTGTCAGCTTGTGTAGGAGTTTCATATCGCAACCAACACTCGTCTCCCAGCAAACACTGTGTAGGTGATTTATAGGTGAAGGAATATCAATGAGCACCTTGGCCAAATCAATTTGATCTAAAAGGGAGAGATGTAGATGTTGGTGTGTGGGCAGGTTTTTTTTTTTTTTTTTTTTTTTCATTGTTTGTGTTTTTTTTTTTGTTTTTGTTTTTTTTTAAACTGGATTTTTTTGTGTGTGTAGTTCAGCTTGTCATTATTACTTGAAAATATGTCTGCATTTTGCACATTGTTAACAAATTATGTTAATGTGTTTTCTTACAAGTAATATTACATTATTCACTGTACACAGAGTTAAATCTCAATTAGAGTTAGAATGATATACTGGCTTATTGCATGTGTGTCTGTATCAGTTATGCTGTTTGTTGGCCAGTGTGTAATAGTACAGAAACACCTAGTTATGTTACATTTTTACATAATAGTACCACATATTTACTATACATAAAAATTGTTTACTTATTGCTTTATTCACAGTCTTAGAGTGTTCCAATTGACACATTATTTTGTCATTTGTCACACAAATGTGTTTCAGTCTAAAAAGTAATCTCTGTCTATTGTAGTAGTATCCTTTGCCTGAAGGCAGCCTAGGGGATACTTATCAGCCGAAGATGGACAATGACACTGCGCTTTTATACTGTTGGCAGCAGGGTGCTCTCTTACACCTCGTCCTATCCAGATTTAACTTGTAACTGCTGCCTGACTTGTAAATCAGACTGCTTGAACATCAGAGCAGAATGTGTGAATGCCATCTCAGCAATCTCCTGCCTTTAGCCAGCTGGTGATTAGGCTTTGTTTTCTCCACAGTACACATGTCCAAATTAGACAATTGGTCCGTTAAATGTGATCCCTGTCCGCTGACGTTTCATCTTTGTTATCGTTGGCGTTGCCAGGCAAACCTCCTAATATAGGGAGACATTCAAGTCAAATGCTTTCATTTCATTTTATTTATTTATTAATTAATGTTTTGTATTTTTGAACCCTTCTGTGAACCTGCTGAAGACATCTTGTCTGAATAAATGTCACTATGTCACAAATTAGGAGGATTTTTGTCAACTATGACTTAAAATTGTCATGGTGCATTTTACCCCTTGGGGAGAATTCCTTTTCAGAATCTGCCTTCTGCTCACCTCAAAAGAAGGAGCGGGATTTTCTCTCCGTTTTTTTCTTTTTTTTCTTTTCGCCCTCACGTCCTTTTCATTCTCTCTTTACCCCCCTGAATGTTTCATCAATCGCTGGGTCTCTTCTGTGTGTGGAATGGCTGGTGTCAGATTTTTGATGTAGGTATAAAGACAGGACCCCCCTCTAAGAGGAAAAAGATCTGCCTGTGAGTCTTTTGTGTGTGACTTGATGCCCTCGCTCAAAACATCCAGTCAGCCTCAGTACATCTCAAAGGCGAACTGATTTTATTGATGTGAGAGACGGTTTCATTGGATAGTATTCTGCTAAACCGCATGGCTGTTGAAATAAGGGGGACTTGCTCATAATATGCCACATTAAATTGATTGAGCATAGATTGAGGTGAGGGCATGCAGATCCAAAAAAGTTGGTAAGCTGTGTGAAATGGAAAAAACACAATTCAGTCATTTGCAAATAATGTAAACCCTATTTTTATTTTTAAAATGGCAACAGAAAACAGTATATTGTGATGTAAATTTTTTTTTGAAAGGTTAGCATTTTTATTTTCTTTCTCCTGAAGGTGTTCACTGCACACATGGCTTCAACCGGACAGGCTTTCTGATATGTGCGTACCTGGTGGAGAAGATGGACTGGAGGTAAGGGCTGACACGCTTCAGTCACTCGTGCTGCTGGGAGGGCACTTTCACAATCTTCAGTTGTCTTGCATGATAACACAAACCCTACATGGAGCCCCCACCAGAGGATTGCACTGTTACTCTGGTTTCACTCTCACAACCCTATCAGTATTTTTATTTATTTATTTTTTAGCCCGTAATCCCATCATCTTCCTTCTGTGTGTGTGTGTGTGTGTGTGTGCACGCATGTGTGAGAGTGCATGAGAGGTTACTCTGTTACTATCAGTCTAAATAAAGCTTTACAAAAAGGCTGGCTGCTTTTGAGTGACCGAGCAGCAGAGATAAATAATTTACAGCAGCTGAGCAGGAGGATGCATCTTTTGTCAGAGGTGGAGCAGCAGTCTGTGATAGCAGAATCCCTGGAAGCTGCAGACATGGAGGCTGGATAAAAACCCTCCCACCACCCACTACTTCCTGTGAAATGAATATTCTGGGAACATTTACAGCTGTCATCCAGTATTATGTGTTGGAAGATAATTATCATTAATGGGCTTGACATAATGTAGAATGGCTTCAAATCTTGGTGAAGTGAGTTATGATTAGGGCTATAAGTAATGGTCATTTTCATTGGGTTTTATTTGTTTTCTTCCCTCATCAGCTGTTGCCAGTGCAATAATTATAGATTCTCAGAGAAAAAATGACTATATTCAAAGGGAAAATAATAAAGCATATTATCCATATTTAGGACATTTACACAAATACACAAGTACACAGTAAGTCATACAGTATTAAAATGTAATAGAATCAGCAGTTCTGTGATTAAATGCCCATAAGAACCTTATTTAGAAATGTCTTCTGTCTGATAAATGATGCAGTTATATTTCTTGTAAAAACAGGTTTAGTTCCAAGTTGTGAGATAGTGATTTTTCTCTACAGTCACCTTAAGACTTTTATTCCTAGCATAGATTGTTCTTGAGAACAGACAATTTGACAGTTCTTGAGCATACAAGAAAAAGGTTAAAAGCCTCTCCTTCATCTGTAGTCACGATAGGGTGCATGTAGTCCCTCAACCCCCTGTCTAGGCTCACAGGTCAGAATCAGACCTGCTACTTAATTTTCAGCTATTTGAAGCTTCTGCAGATGCCTTTTCTCTGCATTGAATTACATGGAAATTTATGTAAAGTCAAAACCATTGCACAGCCCGCTTTAGCGTGTTTCAAGACCACCAGTATGCCATCAATAAATTTCACATTTAACTGTGTGCTGTGTATATTTCCAGAAAATGTTAACATTCCTAGAGTCTGACCAGTATTCCTAATCTCTGAATCAGATTAAGCTCCCCTTTTCGAACCTAAAACCATCAAATACTTGGAAATTTTGCTTTCAAAGTGGCTTAAATGATAATTTGATCCACAGAATATCTGCTGTTTGACACCTGATGCTCTAGTTTTGGACCCTGAGTAGTTTTAGGTTGCTTAATAGAATGCCTTTAATTTTCATTAATCAGAATGTACAATGAGATTGGAGACTTAAGATTTTAAGTCATTTTTTAATCATGTTTATGCTATTTGTTTTCTGATGGCCTCGAGTGCATACAAAGTGATCATGAGTCAAAATAAACACAGCAGTCATCTCACTGGATGTAGCGCTGATTTCTGGCACACAATATTTTGCTCCCTCGACACATTAAAATTAGACATTGTAACTGCATAGTCAAAGGCTTACTTTATAGTTCAACTTATCCTTTCAGGGTGTTTTTAAATGCCTAAAAGCAGTTTCAAATAAAAGGCTTGAAAATAATGGTGACTACAGTTCATTAAAAGCCCACGCATGGAAATGCTTACCAATCAAATTGCACTTTTTTGTGTTAAAAGGTGTTTTCAGAGGTGAAACAATGGGATATTGTTTGGTGAAACAATAATGTTTTTGTTTTCTTTTTCACATTAGCAGCCACAAAGGGCAATGTTTGGAACATAAATGTGTTTATTTGCAGAAGAGTGTATTTTCACTTTTTGCCTTGATTGATTGCAAATTTGGTCTGACATTTCATTTAAAGTGGTATCAAAAAGGTCCCATACAGCTTGTCCCCGAGGGTGATTGCTTTGGCGATGTGGGTGCCCCCCCCCCCCTCTTATTTATTTGTTTTCAGTTTGATTGTGTTACTCTGTAAATTTGACTCTTTCCTAAGTGTTCCTCCACCCCTGGTTGTGAAATGAACAGTAACTCAGCTGTTGCTGCTCGAGCCAGGACAGTTGGTTTTAGACAGACACTTGTTTGGAAACATTTGTTGCGGGTCAAAATCAACTCACTAGATTCTCTTTTGCTTCTTCACTGTGCGCTCTACTCCACCCCTCTCACACATGGTGAATACTGAAGTCCAGTTATAGAGAGAAATTCTGAGAGAACATGACTGCAAAATGCAATAGAGAATTTCATACTTGGGTGAAGTATTAAGGGTTAGGGGTATTAGTATTCTTATCAAATGAAATATTTCAGTTTTATTATTTTCCCCTTTGGCTTCTTAGGAGCTCCTCTTTTAGACACCTTGGTATTGAGATAGTGCCCTTATTACCACGTAAATACAGAAAATCATTAATATACCTGTTAGCTGAATATGTCTTTCTTCCACTTTAATGGTGGTTTGGTCATCATGAAACTAGTCTGAGTGTCTTTTAACTCATAGGGGGAAAAAAAAAGAAGCTTTTTTTAAAAGATGCCACATCTCTATTTTTCTCTTTCTTATCAGCATCGAGGCAGCCGTGGCTGCTTTTGCCCAGGCTCGGGCCCCGGGGATCTATAAGGGAGACTACCTCAAAGAGCTTTTCCGTCGCTATGGTGATGAGGAGGACACACCTTCCGCTCCTGAGCTGCCAGAATGGTGCTTTGATGATGATGATGGGGAAGTGGACGACGATGGTAACGCAGTTGGCCAGGAGTCCGGCCCCAGCTCCTCTGGGTCAGGGCCTGGCAAGCGAAAGAAAGAGAAGCTAAAACTGGTAAGGCCTCTGCGCAGCTCCAGGAAATGGACATAGGAAATGTGTTGATTCCTTTTCTGTGTGACAGGATGATTTTTGGGTCTACAGGGAGGCACCCCCTTACTCTTTCTAAGAGGCACAACTGTATATAATAATCCAGTAAATCTGTTGCTGAATCCAGTAAATCTGATGCTTAAATTTAGAGAAAATTACACTTTACATCTTCTCAGCTGCTGGCAGAGGTGTAATTTTGATTAGATAAACGCTGCCTGCTAGTCTTAATGTAAAGTATTCATCAGTGCCATTCAAAGAAATTAGAAGCCTTGAATCATCTCCTCTTGCTTGTAATCAGCTTTTCCTTCTGTTTACATTGATCTGATGCTTCAGAGTCCTTCAAAGGAGTGACTGTTTAAGAAGCCTAAATCTAAATGGTTCAACAACACGACAAGCACTCAGTGTAGACACAGTGAAAGGACAAAAGCGACATTTGTATGATGAAAAGTATTAAAAATATATTTATTGGTGTGAAACATTTGTTCAGATTACAACAACAGAACATCTGTTTATTACTTTTATTGCACAAAGAGCTCACTGACAACTTGAATCAAGGAAAATCTAATATTTGAGAATATGATACTGCAGAGGCGAGGTCCAGAGGAGAGAGGAGGAACAGGAGCCTTAAGGAATACTGTCTCTTGGTTGAGTGGCCTGCCTCACAGTCAGACTTGTTGGCGGCTACTTGGCTGTTATGATCAGCAAGACATTTGCTAGAATGAAGGAGTTACACACAAAGAAGGATTTCCCCACACATAAACTTTACTTGTGCTGGCCACCGTGTTTTGTGAATGAGCATTAGTAATTAATGTGGATTCTACAAATTCCTTGATTCCCCCTACGCCCAATTTGGCTGCAAATAATTTTACAGCAATTTTATTGTTCTATAAGCATTCATATTTAAATTGGGACATGTGTTTGTACTTGTGGACTCATTATTAATTGCAGGTAGGCTAAGCCTACATTTGAATTCTAGTTTCTAATTTTATTTCTTTACTTGCTTTAAGACCATTAAACACCATGGGAGCTGCAGCTGAAAGACTAAAAACAAACAAAAAAAAAACAAACAAACCTTTACTCTGGGTTAACTTTGTAAATTGATAACGAGCTTCATGTGAGTGCTGCTGATGTTAGGGTAAGTGAATCCAGATAACGGAAAGATACCCTGGGTATGCTGAACTCTCTTCATAGTATAAGGCCCTCGGCTAGCTACCTTGCTAGCCATGGCCCTTCCTGTTCTGTGTTTTCTTTACCAGATGGCCAGGCAGTTGTGGTGGTTCTTCAGGTGGTTATTCAACAACTTCTTCCGACGTTCCGAGAGGATCTCTTCCCATGGTTGAACAGATCCAATTGGACTGTCTTGGGAGTGTAGCTGGAAACAGCAGTTTCCTTTCACTTGGTACAGCACACATAATATGGGATATCACACCCTGTTTTCCCTGTTTCGCCACACAGCGAAGAAGCTGCAGGTGGACCAGGCCTCTCCTCTGTGAGCTCAGAAACTGTCACGGTTCACAGGGTTTTTTGTTCCACTGGAGCCCACAACGGTCAAAAAAACGCCTTCCCACCATCCCAGATTTTGTCTCCAAGCTAACTGCTTCGTGGAACAAACCTGCTTCACTGTACCTGGTTCTGGACAGTAGCTGGGGCTCAATGGCATGGAGGAGGCTGGCTTAGCCAACCCACCTCCGATGGATCCGTCCCCGGCCCCGTCCCACAACCATGGTGTGGGTGGCCCCTCAGCTTTTCCGTCCAAGCACTGCAGATTCTCTGCGTCTCAGCTGGACAAGATTTATGCTGCTGTCAGGGTCAAATGACCAGTTGTTTGTCTGCTTTGCAAATCCAGCTAGGGGTAGAGCTCTGTCTAAACAGAGGTTCCCCCACTGGATTGTAGAAGTTAGCTCCCTGGCATATGCAAGCACTCTTCTTGAAGAGGACTATGCCAGACAGAACGTGAAGCAGGTGGAGAACTTGTTCATGTACCACGATACTAAATTGACAGCGTGCAGAGCAGAACAAGTCCTACATTCTCCAGCTGTTAGTAAAGTTTCCCTACTCAGGTCAAAGACATCTAACGGGAAAATTAGATTCCTGTCTCCTGTGCACTTAAGAAGCATAAATATATAGCTCACTGTAAACTGCAGAAGACACTGGAATGGAATGGCAGGTACTACTTTTTAATGTGTGTGTGTGTGTGTGTGTTCATCCATATGTGAGGCCTTTGAAACTGCCAAGCAAAAACTCACAGCCAGAAGAATAAACCAGATGTTCTCCACTGAACCGTCCAAGGTGTCTTCTGTGGCAGGGGAGCAATATAACAACAGCCCACCTACCAAAGCTGGAGACAGAGCAGTATTGGAAGAGCATATGGGAGAAGGATGCAAAACAAAACAACAATGCTCAGTGGCTATTGGATCTAGGAGCAGATCACAGCAACTTTCCTGAACAGGCTCCAGTAACCTTCACGGTGGCAGAAATCCAGAAAAGAGTCTCAAATATGAAGAGGTGGACAGCACCAGGCCCTGACATGATTCATACCTACTGGCTAAAGAAGCTAAGTGCACTCCATGAGTGCCTGGCGGTACAAATGAACCAGCTGCTAATGGATGAGATGCACCTGGAATGGCTGACTGAAGGCCAGAAAGTTCTGATCCCCAAGGATCCTCAGAAGGGACCAGTCCCATCCAACTACCAGTCAATTACCTGCTTCAGCACAACATGGAAGCTCCTGTCACACATCATAGCAGCTAAGATGAACAGACACATGGCTCAACATATGAACAGGGCCCAGAAAGGAATTGGCAGAAATACCAGGGGAGCACCAGCTACTGGTAGAGTCACTTAAGACTGTAACAGTGTTTTAGCCGGGCTGATATTCTCTCGCATTGGGCTGAGAATTTTCAGAGCATAATTTCATTTTGTCCAACATATTTCACACAATTTAGACTTTACCTTTTGTTTTCGGAACTATAGTGTTGTTTCATTGCAATTTGCAATCTGGGCATGGCCATCTGGTTCACAGTGCACATGTGCGATTTTTGTGATTCTCCTGTCCACGGGAGACTTTTTCAGTTATTCCAAAATGCTATCAAATTGCACCATTTTAGCCTCAAAATAGCAAAAATTTTACTGATTGAAGAAGTGGCTGATATTGAAAAATCCTTCCAATGGCTGGTCATAGCTGGACTGAAAGACTGTAAAGAGGAACTAATCACGGCATCACAGGAACAAGCTCTAAGCACAAGATCAGTAGAGGCTGGGGTCTACCGCACCAGGAAAAACCCTAGGTTGAGGCTGTGCAGAGATGCCCCAGCACATAACACCAGGGTGCAAAATGCTTGCAGGCAGGACATACATGGAACACCATAACCAAGTGGCTGGCATAGTATACAGGAACATCTGTGCCAACTATAGCCTGGAAGTCACAGAATCAAAATGGTATACGCCCAATGGGGTGATTGAGAATGACTGAGCTAAGATCCTGTAGGACTTCCAGATACAGATGGACAAACTGGTGATGTCTAACCAACCTATCATAGTAGTTGTGGACAAGCAGAGGAAGGAGGTCATCATGACAGATGTAGCAATACCAAGTGATTGCAACATCAAGAAGAAGGAACACAAGAAGGTTGAGAAATACCAAGGAATGAAAGAAGAGTTAGAGAGGATGTGGAAAGTGAAGGCAAAAGTGGTCCCTGTGATAATCAAAATACTTGGGGCAGTGACCCCCTAAACTGGAGTGGCTCCAGTAGATTCCAGGAAAGCGATCCAAGATCTCTGCCCAGAAGAGCACAGTAGAAACAGCTAATCCTGCGCAGGTCCCCCAAGCTCCCAGGCCTCTGGTACAGGACTCAAGCTTGAATGACAAAGACTGCCGCAGGGCGAGTGGGGACGTTTTTCATATGAAGGAAAATAAAGAAATAAACATAATAGGTTGCCTTTAAATAGATTACTATTACTATACTATTTTGTTATCCTCGGTAATCCAAATTGAATTCATTGCTTGTGAACATATGCTCTCTGTATTAGGATTAGGTGAATTAGGGTTGCTCAAGTGATCAAATGACATTTTCACACCATATGAAGGCCGAGGCTCATACTTTCAGAAGATATTGGTGTAACTAATCTGTTTTACACCCAGGGTATCTGCAGGTCTTAAAGTCTTGAAAGTACTCAATTCAGTTTTCCAAGAAGAGGCTGGAAAGTATTATAAAATAAGTTTTTGTATTTGATAACAGGTGTTACAAATCTAATAGTGCGATTGTTGCCACCAGTGACTTTTTAATCCTCTTCATGTGGTTACACTTAGGCTAGGAGCAAACATTGTCTCATATTTGTTTAAGCAAATATGCAAATGACCTTGTATCAAATAATAATTTTCTATTTGTGGCGAAAATGTAGATGTAATTCTTCTATTCATTTATTAACTTTGTGTCCAATTAAAATTTTCTGTTTAATTAAAAGTCCTCATCCACTCAAAAATGCACTTGACTTACTGTTACTACTTTCAGATTTTTAACCATAAAGGGCTGTTTTTAAATTCCTTGTTCCCAATCAGAAACTGAACCAACTTTCACTGAGAATGGACTTTTTTTTTTTTTTTTTGGGTGAAATATGAGACATCTTGTCTTATAACCTGATGCGCAGATGGTTTGTTACACAGAACCATCTGGGAAATCATCTTTGGGAACAGTGTGGAAAAAAGGCAGACACTTAAAAAAATATATATATGGCAAAATATTGGACCATATTAACCATCTGTCTGTCACAGGCTTACTTTGACCAATCACATCAACAGAGGAGAGCCAGCTGGTACATCTTACTCATAACGAAGCCAGTCAGGGGACAAATGAAAATATCATTTCCAACAAGAAAAATATTTCCAATGTCTTGCACGCGAGTATTTGCTAGCTAAATCTTGAGTGGCTGTTGTCGTACAACACAAGGAAGCACAGGCAAACTTCAGTTCAGTTTAATTTATGTAGCGCCAATTCACAGTAACAGTTGTTTCAAGGCACTTTATATTGTAAGGTAAAGACCCTACAGTATTAGAGAGAAATCTCACACAAAGAGATGATCCCTAATGGAAGCACTTGGCGGCAGTAGGGAGGAAGAACTTCATATTAAGTGGACGAGACCTCCATCAGAACCAGGTTCAGGGAAGTGTAGCCATCTGCTGTGACCAGCTGGAGGGTGAATGGAAAAGAGAAGTGAAATAAGGAGAGCATAGAGTTACCTAGGGCAAAATATAAAATTAGAGAGAGAGAAGACAAAATTTAATGGCAGGCAGCAGTGGCTTATAAACACATGGGGAATGAAGAACAATATAATAAAAATAATTCGAGTGTGTATTCCTAGTGGTTTGTATGATTGAAAAATATGCATTAAGTTGTATCTATGTGGTATTAAATAAGCCTTTTCAAAAAAAGCTGATTTAACTTTAGTTGAAGACATCCTGTACTCCAGTTCAGCTTTCCTTACAAGGCTGTTACAAACTAATCTGCTATGAACTTACTGTACCAAGCATTTATGATATATGGTAGATAAATTAGTTCAAGCAGTAGCTCTACTGTCTAATTCACATAGACCCTTCTAGATTTAAAGGTGCATAATGAGATTTATACAGGAAGAAGTTCATATACAGGGTGAAACAGAGGAGAGAAACAAGCACAACTGTACATGGCAGCAAAATGCAGTATTGATTTGCAACTGAGCTGAAGTGAAACAATTACAGTGGTTTTTACTTTTTAATTGGCATTTTTTTTTACCATTTGGTTTCTTGGTATGTGCTTGTATAATCTGTTGTCACACTGCCAAACAGAAATTATAAGGTGACCGCTGTTGTAAAGTGTGTTACATAGAATCTCTTATTTATTTAAGCATGTAGCACAAACCCTCATCACACAGTTATGCAATATGATGCTTTTCCCCCAATTTTAGGTAGCTCTCTGTTATTACACTATACCTGCCTACCTGTCAGGTTTTTTTCTTTTCTTAAGTTTAAAGTCCATATTTCATCCATTCCCCAGAAAAAGAGGTTATGTAGGTAGTCAACCCCCATGGGTCCACTTTGAGCCTGGAAAAACCCTTATGTGTTTCCATTATAAGCATTATAATGGAAAAAGACTGTAAAGCTAAGGAGGCAGAAAACAGTTGATCCAGAGCATTCTTGAAATAATTAAAGTGAGAATGGCTTTCACAATAGAGAGGAGCGAAAAGGGGATTTTTTAATATTTGTACCTGTTGTCTCTGTGCACAGGGATTCATAAAGCAAAGAGGCAGCTGTTTGGAAAAGTATCAGTGGCACTCAGTGTGCTTTTTTTTTTTTCTTTGTGTAGGAGGGAATAAATGTTTCTTAAAATTCATTCCAAGTTCAACCTTCTGCTTTTCTTCTTTTATCTTCCCAGGGTGCAGTATTTCTCGAAGGCATCACTGTGAAAGGCGTCACACAGGTCATCACACAACCCAAGTTAGGCGAGATCCAAAGAATGTGCCAGGAGATGACCGAGTGGGACAAGTAAGAACCTCCTCTTGCCCTCCTTATTTTCCACAGGGAAAGTGTGCGTGTCTGTTTACACATATGTAGGTGTACTGTACTGTGCTATGAGTGACTCATTTGTCTTAAATCACCTTTTTTTAAAAAATAAAAATAAAAGATCTTTATACTCTCTGACAGGCGGCAAAGTCAGGAATAGATGTTGCTATTCTGGAGAAATATGCTGCAGCAGCTATTTTAATGAAATTGCAGACAGTCAGCTCTACTGCAGTGGCTTGTCACAGTAAAAGGAAACAGTCCATGCTGCATTTTCCACAGCCTGCTGTTAAAATTGCTGTTTTAGTTATTTGTTTGCTAATATAATGAGAGCCAAACATATTTACAGTTTAGGGAAATCTTTAGTGTCTAGAACCAAAGTTAGTTGTTGTTCCCCTAGTTTATGATACCTAGTGCAGTGTGTATTGACTCAAGCCACAAAATCGGTGTCTGGGAGGTGTTGCAGAGGTTTTACTTCTTTTTGGGGACGTGTGTGTGTGTGTGTGTGTGTGTTTGTGTGTGTGAGAGAGAGAGTGATTTTAAAAAACGGTCTTCCAGTGGTCCTGAAGTTAAAATACAGAAATTCTAAAATAAATGCCTTAGAACTTTTATGTAAATAAGCTAAAAGCAGCATTTAAAAAAAGTGTCACTGAAGTTCAGTCTGAGGACAGCAGTTGTGTTAATGCTGTCTTCACCACTCCCCAAGAATTGACTTGCCCAAAATAGTCTACCAGAGGTGATGTGCCAGGACTGCATCACAACTTTAATATATTGAATATTCAAGACCAACAGTTAGGATACAGTTACAGTTATCAGCATATCCTATTTGATTAAAAACTATATTTAAGAAATTAAATGAAACCTGCAATAACTGTTATGGGCCTGTTTGAGACATTTTAAACATGAATCAGTCACAGAGGAAAACATTGTGCATGCAAGTCCAATATTTGCCTTTATTTAGTTCTGTTTGGGTGTCTTTGGACTGATGAGAGAATTATTCGACTCTTCAGCTGCTTATTCCTATCCTATCATAAGTATGCATACTACACTGTCCGGCCAAAAGAAGTCACCATCTTAAATAAGCAAAGGTAAGAGACTTCCACTGCATAACACCTGCAGTGTTTAATATATTTCGGCTAGCAACAGGGTATTGCACCTTAACTGATGCAATGAGTTTCTCATTTCTTAAACAGTCATGTCAGAAGACATATCCAGTGGCTGTGAAAAGATGTTACTGCATTTCAGAAGGGTCTGATTATTGGCCTGCATCAAGCAAAGAAAACAACAAGGAAACTACTGCTGACATTACAGTTGGGTTCAAAGCTCTCCAACACATTGCTAAAGGGATAGTAGTGAACCATCAACTTTGAGGAGGAAATGTGGTCAGAAAAGAGTCTTGAATGATCGTGGCTGGAGAAGACTTAAATGCCTGAAGTCGTATCATGAAAAAGAAAATCAACAGTAGAACTCATGACTGTGTTTAATAGTGAAAGCCAGAGCATTTTCTCATGCACAGTGCAAAGAGAACTCAAGTGATTGGGACTAAACAGCAGTTCAGCTTTAAGAAAGTCACTTACTAGTGAAGCTAATCAAAAATTGGCTTCAGTTTGCTAGTGAGCATAGAGACTTACATTGACTTGACTAGATTGACCTTTTTCTTAAGTGATGAAGAGAAGAAGACAGGGAAATGGAATGATACCCATCATGCCTAGTGCTACCATACAAGCTTGTGGGGGCAGTGTTATGATCTGGGGTTGCTTCAGTTGGTAAGTTTTGGGTTCAGCCTGAAAGACGTTAGGTCAGCTGGGGTAGGCTCCAGGTGACAATGCCAGGATTCAAATCGTGAAGCTCTGGTTCAAGGAGCATGAGACATCATTTTCACACATGGATAGATACACAAAGAGTCCAGACCTTAACTGCACTGAGAATCTCTGACTCTCCGATCATTAATAAAAGATCCTGGACAGAAAAAAATGTTGCAAGTGACATTGCATAAGCTTATGAAAAATAATAATGAAATAGTAGAGCATAACCTTTTTTTTTTTTTTTTTTTTTGGTGATTAAATATCAGATTACAGATTACTGCTGCATTAAAGAAAAGTCTTAAGTGATGCTCACAGTAGTGTGTTCTGAAATGAAATGAACACACTGAAATGAAACGTATCGTGTTCAGGACTAGACTTAAGACCAAACACACATGTAAGACATATTTTCATTGTTGTTGCAGGTCTGGTTTTCCTGGTGCGCAGCCTGTGTCAATGGACAGAAAAAACTTACGTTTTCTCGAGCAGAATCCATACAAAGTCAGTTGGAAAGCCGACGGCACACGGTGAGTTCATGAGGAATGACTCGTTCTCGTTTCAGTACAGGTGTGGGACTGTGTCCCAATGAACCTTTGCTATGTGCAAGTATGCATACAATTTACGTCCTTGGGAGTTGTTCATCAAAGTTGTTCTGTTTTTCATTAGGGTTTAATTACAGTGTTTTCACATAGCTAATCAGCCTGAGGGTTCTTTGATATCAGTGGAGATGTGCACTGTGTAATTAGCTTCATATTACCTGAGCAGAATGACTGAGTCCAGTCTCTTCCCTCGTAGAAAAGATGCCATGGGTCACCTCTTCTGTCCTGTCACATTTTGGGTTGATCTTGTTATTTTTCTTTTATTTTATGTGTCTGTTGCTAGTGCTGAGGGAAAAGAAATGTTAGTATTCTGGCAGTCCGCTGTGAAGCCTTGTTTCCCTCGCTGGTGCAAATGTGCAGTGTGCTGGTGAATATTTAATAACTGCAGTCACTTTCAAGAATTTTACATATCGGTGCTTTAGTTTCCTCTAAGAGGGAGACTAGCAGAGTACAAATTTGGCCCCTGACCAAGATCCTGCTAATGTGTGTAATCTGCTTCCATTATTTTCAGAACATCTTGAAAATGTTGTTAAGCTTTGCTCTTACATTTGAATAAAAAGAGGCAATGACCTCTTCCTCTGCTGCCTTTAGCTCTCGCCTGTCACCCCATTTCCTTGCAGGACTTGGTTTTGAAGAGTAGTGATACCTGACTTTTTTTTTTTTTTTTTTTTTTTATTAAAGTTGTGAAAAACATGCAGTGAAAAGCTCGGTATGCTATTAGTCACCACTCAAGCACAGGTTATATTGAGGATATAATGTACTACCTTCTCCTCAAATTCAAATTTAAAAATCGTAAAATGCAAACCTCTGATTTATTAAATAACCACGTATAACCATCACAGCCATGAAGCACTTTGTTTTTGTGTATTTTGTGTAACTTTAGGAAAAGTCATCAAATTCAACATTTTTATTGTTGCCAATAATGTGTTACTGTCATAATAGATCACTAAATATTAATCCACATATGGAATTACTCAACTGTCTTGTTTGAGAAATGCTGAAAACTGTGGTGATCTAGAGTTGAGAGTTTTACACAATACACCGCTCTGATCTTACTGGAGAGTCTTGCTTTGCATGGTCGATGTAGGTACTGTTGAGCAAAGGACAAGAATGGAAGTCTCTGTATGACAAATTTTTAGGCTAATTGATGATGCAAGGTAAATTAGCAGTGTGCTGCTAGTTTGTTTCCAACACTACCTGATTATTTAACAGTATAGGCTATCCTGAGCTGTATGTTCATTTAGACGCTCCAAAGGATCCATCTGATTGCTTCATTTAGATCCCTTGGCTTGCTTGTGTTGTCCAATTTAAAGACAGTGGACTGCTGGAACATTTTCTACCCTAGTAGGATCAACACATTCTTCTGACTGAGGTCACTGGAAAGTCACAAAGTATTCAGAGGCACACTGTAACTTTGCTGTATTTGGTCTTTCATGGCTTTTGTTGACAGAAGGAAAAATACAATCTAACACCTTTAGGTTGTCCTGCAGTGTGTTTGGAGCTGAGGTGAATGACACCAGCTGTCTTGGTAAAACTTATATTGGCTTGGGCTATGTTGCAGCCTCATGTGATACAACATTGTCATCAGACAGATTCTAAGTCAAAGGCACTGATTTATTAATCCTACGTGTAATTGAATTACAAATTCCATCACTGTAATTCAATCACTTTATTTAGTTTTGATTTTATACTATCAGTGATTTTTTTTTTTTTTTAATTTTTTTTTTTTATTATTATTATTTTTTAAATTTTTATTAAACTCTGAGAGTCTAATCAGAGTGAAATATTGCTATTTATTCCCCTGTGATTGCTTTCCAAACAGTTGGGGCATCGTATAAAAGAGGAAACTTGGAGATGTGTTGTATAACATTATGGCATAAAAAGGTTTAAACATATGCATTAATTTATGTGTCCTGGGTTGTGGTAAACAATGTGCCCCTATCTTATATAAATATAAAAAAAAATGTTTTCTGACTTCTTTTCGAATATCTGCAAGTTTCTGAAACTTGTTGACACTTCACTACAGGCATACAGATCTGCTATTCAAATCCTGCTCTGTGTGTGTGTGTGTGTGTGCGTGCGTGCGTGCATACGCGCGCACTCATGAAGAAGCAACATCAGAATGCCAACCACAGCATATTTACACGGCAAAAGGTTTGATATGTAGACTTTGATGGTCTTTGTTGCCAGTATGGTGCTGTTTGCGGTTCCCATGCTTTTTCAGCAGTCCTCTTTATTTATCATTGTTGTCTTTTTGATACAGTGCATACAGTACATTTGACAAAAGTGATGGGAATTTTTTGTAAAAAGATCTTGCAGCATTGTGGATATTCACAACACAGTCCTCGCTTTGGTCTGCATACAAGTAATAAAGTTGCACTTAGAAAAGATCAGCTTTTATTCTCTCTGCAAGGGAAAGGCTTTTCTGATGCTGCTTTTCTGATGTTACTTTATTCTTCAAAGCTGAGGGATGGATCACAGCAATCTAAAATCATGTTTCCTTATTAGTGCCTGTGCCTTTTAATTTATCCAGTAAATGGTTGTGTCTTTCACGCATGTTTATCTTTTGTGTGTGAAATTGAATTTACACAAAAGAAGTGATTATGAGAGGTTTGGTGAGAAATAGTTTTTTTTGGGGGGGGGGGGGGGGGGGGGGGGTTAAATCAATGTGATTAAATTCCAGCAATGTAGATATTCATTAAATCTGGGCTGTAGCTTGGACTGGACAATAGTCGTAGATGGCTCTGTAATTGTGAATCTTCTGGAGGGTGCAGAGCAGGGTCATGGCCCAGTCCTTGATGAATTTAACTGGTGTGACAAGTCTTGCTTCAAAATAAATGCAACATAAGCCAAAGAAATGTTTACTGGCTCTTTCTCCCTGTCCCTGAACCCTGTCTAGCGATGTGCAAAGTCTTGGACTGTGATGTGTGAGTGTAGCTGTGCCACTGATGAAAATGTTTTGGTCTTCCTTTACTGGGCCGATGCTTTCATTTTATATTTTAGACAGCTACAAGTGTTGTAGTCTGTCCTTACATGCTGAAGCAGAACGATGCCCACAAGCACAGAAAAACTACAAATGGCATAGCAAAAATTACATGTGGAAGATGGCGGCTAGTGGGGAAGCTATGCACTCTCGAGTTGAGCATGTTCCAGTAGTAAAGTAGGAAAAGCAAGGCAAAACTTTAGGTTACTTGCTTAACCCCGGTTCTCAGAGTAGCATGAGTGAGATGTCTGACTATGAGTATGCGCCTCCCAGCATATTCCTCAGAAGCATTTATCTCATTCCACCAATCCTGATTGGCTGGTGATCACGATGACCATGTCGGGCAGAGCCACCCACCCTTAAGTAGCTTGTGCTACAACATAGTCGTTATTCAAAATAAGCACCTCTTCTTGCTTCGCCCCAGCAAGAAGGGCTGTCTGGTGAGACATCTCACTCATGCTACTCTGAGAACTGGGGTTACACAAGTAACCTAAAGTCCTCATTCCTTGCATTCGTTTCAGTGTCTCAGTATGGGAAATGGAGACTCCCATATTGCCAGAAAAGCTTATCTCAAGCAATCGCCAGCAAAATATCAAGTAGTCCACCTATCCAAGTGAGGACCCAGAGCTCAGTACTGCTCGGGCTACACTTGGAACAGAGACATCCAGCCTGTAGAACTGGACAAAAGGGAAGTGAAGACCAGCTTGTTGCTGCACAAATGTCCTAGATTGACAGGGCCCAGGATGCTGCCAGACCATGAGTGGAGTGAACTGTCCCAATAAGCACACAGAACATGAACAGGACACAGCATGTGCAACCTTTGTTCTGCATCAGAAGAAGAAGGGGGCAGGGAGAATGCTGTCAAGGTAATAGGCACATATGACCCAACTACCTTAGGCGCGTAGGCCGGGTTGGGTTTCAGCAGCACCCTAGCCTGCCCCTGGGCAAACTGAGTGCATGAAGGATGTGCTGAAAGAGCATGAATATCACTGACACTTTTAGCCGAGGCTAAAACCAGCAGCAACACAGTCTTCAGAGACAGATGCTTTAAATCAGTCTCCTGTAGAGGCTCAAATGGGGGGCAACAGAGCCCATCCAAAACCACTGCTAAATCCCAAGGGGGTGCCAGTGGCCTGGAGACAGGGAGTAACCTGCAGGCCTCCTTCATAAAATGGCAAACCAAAGGGTGCTGGCTAACCATTTTATCACCAAACCCCACGTGGAAGGCAGCAATGGCAGCCAAGTCCACTTTAACTGTGGAGGTTGTCCTGGCGGAGCTGCTGTCTGAGTTGGGCCTTTCCCTGGCCAGCCTGTCCCTGTCTGCTGCCTTGGAGGGGGTACAGGGGGTGACTGGGGCTTCATACGTTTTGGGATTCTGAACTGACTGGGTGGCTGAGAGACAGCCTGCGCAAAGATCTGTTGCAGGGCCGGAGGAGGCATTGGCTTGGTTTTTCGAGGGAGGCAGAGCTTAAGGGCTTCATCCTCCCTCTTCCTCACATCACATCTATGCTGCATGGAAGCCAGAGCAGTCCTGAAAATGCCGTCAGGCACAATTGGCATGTCCAAGATGTCCTCCTTTTCCCTCTCTGATAGGTCTGTCAGGTTGAGCCGTCTGGCACGTTCCTGCAGTACCATCATTTCCGTAGATTTCCGTGTGTCTTGGACTACACAGTGCTGCACACGGAGGCAAATGTCTGTAATCACAGTGATCTCATCCCACACATTAAGGTCGAGCCTAGTTGCCATATCCTCACACAGCTTTGCTTGGTAAGCAGCGAGCGTAGAGGAAACATTCAGCGCCCTAACAGCCAAAGCCGCTGCTTTGTAGGCCTTTTCAGTCTTTTTTTTTTTTTTTCTTCCAGTCCTTTGACAGCAGTGTGGGGTTCCTGGAGGATGCTGCTGCTCACCGCGGATGGAGGTGGGCTGCGACTAATGGCTCCATAGGGGGCATGCGGCATAAGCCATGCTTCTCCATGCCCTCAAAATCCAGGGAAGAAGTCCCTTGTATTGGGCTTCTGCTGCTGAACAGGCGGTCTTTCCATGAGACCGCTATCTCTTCCAACAGCTCCAGGAAGACTGGGAGTAACTGCTTTGCCACCCTGGCGGCCTGGGGCAATTTCTTCCCCTCGTAACGTGATCTGATGGTCTCCTTTACAACGTCAGGCCACGGAATATTCCGCCTGGACACAGCGTGTTTGCACGCATTCTGCAAATCCATGCTGGGAGTGGGGGAAGATGGTGCGCTGTCCTCCTCGCCCCGGGAGGCGACCACAGTGTTAGGCTTGACAGCCTGAGAAGAGGGACCAAAAATTTCATCTTTGTCCACCTCATCATCGCATATGAGGACCTCTGAGGTATCTTCATTGTCATCCCCATAATCCAACACTAGCATGTCTTCCGCGGCTAGGTCCAGCTGTGAGCCCAGCTGGTGTCAGCGCACCATTCGAGTTCTGCGATCTCTTCCCGACAGGCTAGCTTGGCGCACTATCCATCGCCGGAGACTCTTCATGGTGAACTGGGCACAGTGCACACATGAACCAGGGGCTTCGAGCTCAAGCTGGACATGTTCCAGCCCTTGTGTGTGTGTGTCTTTCCTCAAGATTTTGTTGCCACAAACGCAGAGGCTTCCCCCGGAGTCTCCGTTTCCTCTGGTGTGCAGGAATGATGGGTTCATCTTAGTTAGCTGGGATGCTAACTATGATAACAGCATGTTAGCTGGTTTGCTAACTTCAGCAAAAGAAAAGAACGGTGTTAGCTGGCGTGCCAAACCATATGAATAACCACCTTACCGGAGGGTAAGTGGTAGGATGCCGTGGTCTATGGTGAAGACTCGGGATGAGACAAGAAAAGAAGGCAGCTAGTGCCCGGCGACAGAGAAGTTAGCTAACACTCCTGTCTATGGACAGTTCAACTAGCTAGCCTATTTGCTAATGAGATATGCTCCGAAGCAAGAAGAATTAATGGCTGTGTTGTAGCGCAGTCTAATTAAGGGTGGGTGGTTCTGCCCGACATGGTCGTCTCGATCACCGGCCAAACAGGATTGGCGGAATGAGATAAATTCTTCTGAGGAATACTCAGGGAGGCACATTCCAATAGTGAGACATCGAAACGAATGCTAGGAATGAGAACAGGATTTGTTTTACTCTATAGCAAAGTAGAGCCAAGTAGTGCTTATTTTCTGCCCTTAAAAACACAGCTGTAGCACGTTCATGGAGGAACCCTGCTCAGTGATTTGTACATGTCTTATTTAGCCAGTCACTAATACACAACAATGACAGTACAGATTTTAAGTTTTATAGTTTTGCTGCTGTTTACATGCACTGACACCATCTTGGATTGTGAAGTCAGGGTTGGTGGGGCTGCTCCAGCTTTCTGAGTTGGAAGTCCAACTTGAAGGGACCAACTGGAAAACTTGGAAATTCTGACTTATGACTTCAGATTGAACACACTAATGGCTTTGCTTTAACTCACCGATAAGAAACGCAAAGTCAGTTATGGAAGTACTTTGTGTTTGAGAAATGGGGAGTGACTAGTGGATGATAGAGTTGCAAGAGGCAGTATGCAAATGATGATGTGTTTTTCGGACCAAATGCAATTCACAATAAGAACATCAAAAGCATCATCTTTCTTGCATTGCCCTGTAATGCACGTTACTATTTTGTTTAAGACACCTGTAGGGCTGCAACTAAAGATTATTTTGGTAGTCGAATAATCTGTCATTTTTGTTATCGATTAGTCGATTAGTCAACGATTATTTCAATCTTAACTTACCTGTTAACATCACCTTGTTCTCTTCTCACAATTAAAATAATGACCCATAAAAATACAAGTTTGAAACTAATCAAATGTATTTTTAACATTAATGTAACCATCACAATAAATATCAAATAAAAATGCATATTAAAGTAAATGCAATTTTTATTTTTAAATGAAAATATAATGTGCAAATAAATAAAAATGGCCTCTGTCCAAAAGTTCAAATAAGGCTTGAAATTAAATCAAAAAGTTTTTTCCGTCCAAAACAGCTGAAAAGTTTACAGATGATTCAGTTCATACAGAGGTTTACTATTCAGAATGAACGCTGATATTAATATGAAGAAAAAAAAAAATAGGAGCCAACGTAGCTGCTCTTATTGTCCTTCACTCGTTAGCTAACATCACTGAAACGGCGGTGCTTAGCAAACATTATCCATGAGAGCTTGTTTCCGACAGGTAAACTAACAGAAACATTACTGTACAAACATTAACATGTATCAGCGACGCACTAAAGTACCCATCCAAGGCTGACGTCACAGCTCCAAGGTGCCGGCGTTTTAAACGCTCAGCACTGCAGTGATGCTGCCGTGGAAGGAAAGCTCTGCTTTGCACAGTCTGCATTCAGCTTTATTTTTGTTTTCTGTCAAATGCTCCCACACCTTTGACAGTCTGTCTCCATTTTCTTTCATTTTCTCCACCCTCCTCTCTGTTCCACTAGCATTACGCTGTTGTTACTTTCTTCTTCGTTGGTATTGTTGTTGCTGGCAGACAATCGAGGCAATACTGCCCCCATATCTTCCTGTAGTGTATTGCAATTACAAAATCACACGATAAGCGGAACAAAATAGATGGATGGGTTTAAAAGTACGACGCTTCGACGATGAACTTCTACGTTGACAAATTTTTGTAGTCGATGTCATCGATTACGTTGATGAATCGTTGCAGCCCTAGACACCTGGCACTGTCAAAGTGAAATTAGTTTCAGTGTTTTTGAAATGATTTTTTTTTTTTATTTAATTGAATTGGGTATCATGAATCATGTAATTTTACTCCTATCGATACTGCTAAATTTCTGGTAATCCCTGGTATTATTGTACGGTCTTTACCTTACAATATAAAGCACCTTGAGGCAACTGTTGTTGTGATTTTGCACTATATAAATAAAATGAAATCAAATTGAATAGTATGAAATGAGGGTCCTCAAGGGTTCAAGGGCCCTTTATTTATTTTTATCCTTAGCATCTCGTACATATTAAATTCCAGATGTTTCCATTAAGGGTTTTGGTCTTCCCAAAATTAGCACAAATAGAATCACATGGTCATTTGTTCCAGCTGCTGCTACTACTATTGTTGTTGTAGTAGGTGTAGTTGTAGCAATGATGGAAGCCTCCAATCTAAAAAAAATCCCTCTAAGGATGAAAAGGTATCCATAGACAACAGCTGTATAATGGTAAGGACTCACAGTGGGAAGTTTGTTGAGTTAGTGTGTTTTCGTTTAGATGGCAGTGGCAGAGAGTGATGTTAATTTGTCATTCTCTCAATGTATTGCATGAAATGTGCGGATTATTTCTTATTAAATGTCCCACATTTCTATCCAGTGGCATTTTTAAGACCTGAGATGGATTTTTAATAGGAAATTTGTCTCTCCAAGGTGGCCGAGAAAGATTTTTCGCTTTACATATTGCCAGAGGTCTTCACTTAAGTTTTACATATTCTTAATCCCTTTGTTACTCTGGTGAGGATAAGAAAGTTTCCAATTCTAATGAAAGCCATTTTTACTTTTAAATGAGTAATTTTTTCTTCTTCTTCTTCTTTTTCTTCTTTTTTTAAATATCACATGCAAGTATAATTTTTTTTTTTTTTTTTTTTACAGGAAAAGGTTAAGTGAGCAAAAATGTTAATTTTCAGCAGTCTGTAATGCTCTGACAGAGTTGCTCTCAGATCCAAATTGGTAGTTCTGGCAGTCTCTTCTTATGACTGCAGGGCAACACATCAACAATTGTGACAGTTAAACTACCTCACTCAGTACCACAATAACAGGCGTGATTGTGATGAAGTACTAATGCTTCCCCTCGTACCTAAAAATATTATGCAGCCCTTCCTGATGCATGGACCAACTGGGGGGAGGGGAGGGGGACGCTTCTAACAGACTTTGGAAAAACTGGGGAGACATAAACTGAATTGTGTGGTTTATTTATTTATTTTTTGTTTCTCTTTTCTTGTATAGCCTGCTGTCAGGGCTAGATTGGTTTGTGCCCCAAAGATGAATAGGAGAAGGAGGAGGAGGGAGAGGGCCAATTATGTCCTTGGGAATTTAAACAAACAATGCTGCTCAACTTGGACTTTATTAAAGGAACTGGATTTGAGAAATTCCTTGACTTTCTTAATTTTCTCTTTAAAGTCCTGTTCAATCCCTGACTTCTGCTTCAGTGATTTTTGTTTTTTATTTAAACAGAGGAATCAATTCTCCAGTGTTTTCTTTCACATCCCAGATTATATATTTTTAGTAAGAGACTTCAGTACCATAATTCCAAATTTTTTTTGGCTCTTAATTTTCACAGTATGAAATGTAAAACACAGTAGTGTTTTACATTTCAGTTAATTTTTCAATTAATTTTAATGCAATTCACAGTTCTGTTACTGACATGACAGTTTGTGAAAACAATATTGCCCAAGCAACAGCCAGCAATGGGCCTTTTTTTTTTTTTTTTTTTTTTTTGCTTATTTGCACCTATAACACCTTATGGAAGGATGAGGTGCATTCTGTCGTTTTACATCTCACTTATATCCACAAAAGTTGAATTATATATGGTATAGTATAACATCATGTTGTATAGTAAACCACCTGGCAGTAGGCTGAAATTCCCCTTTTTAACGTTTATACACCTTTTCAGGCGAAACAACACTGTAGCAAGGGCATGTACTAGTGTCTTTAATGCTGCTCACAACAGACTCCACAAAATTCTGTCTTTTAAGTCAATATTGTCATTGAACTTCGGCCTGACAACAATTGAAGTGATTCAGCAGGGAACTTATAGATTGCTTAACTGGAATTTATGCTTATTAGTGCTCTGTAAGCTTTAAATTAGGGCTGCTGCTCACGATTAGTTACCTAGTCAATTAAATGGACCAAAAAGGTTTGACCACTCAGAAAAAGTGAGCAAAGTTAACATTGTTTATACAATTGTAATGTGTATTTTGTGATCTCATAGCATTGGAGGCCATCACCCAGGTAGTGGGCAAGGGGGCTAAAGGATTAGTTGCTTTTGGATGAAACTGACTGCATATGTAGGCTGGAGTCTCTTCATTTACAAAAGTTTAAATTTGAGTGTATTGAAATAATATTTTTTGAGTTAGAAGAGTACTGCATCAAGCAGACAAATACACTATGTACATGCTCTTGTTTTGCCTCTTTTTTGCCACCTCTGTCTAAAATGAGAAATCACCCTGCCACCCCTGGGGAAAAAAGAGAGAGCAGTCCCTTGAGCAGCCCCTTGACGCATCACTAATGATGTGCAAAGCTGTTGGATCTGATCTAAACCCTCCCCTGGAAATCAGCTGCTGTCAGTCATGCCTTGTAGACTGGCAGCGCTGATACAATGACCGCCTGTGCCTCATTAGGGCTAAAGAGTTTGGGGGGATGTCGCTCGAGGATGTGCATAATATGTGAAGCACCCAGAGAGCTGAGGAGGAGGCAGGGAGAAACATCTACTTGTCTGGACAAAGGAGCATATTATATTTAATAATTACCAGTTGTCCATAAGAGCAGAATAAAGTGTCTGCTGCCGCCATAATTTGATAGAAATGGTGAGGGGATGAATTGTATTGGTATGAAGGTGTGACTGTGATGAAGAGGAGGACCAGTGGGAGTTGCACAGAACTAATGGTCTCTACTTTCCTCTGAACGTACTTGACAGCTGTGGCTAGTTGGCCAATTAGACAGCAGGGGAACCTCTTCTGCTCTTTGCAGACCTGTTGTGTCTCCACTGGTTGACAGATCTTCTCTGTTGCGACACTCTGCTTGATCATTTTGGCCATTGTTCCTTTTCTGAGATAAAAGATATGACCCCTGTGCACAAGATCTTTCTGTCTGTGAGAATCATCATTTTGCCTAAACTAAGCAATCCAGACATTTCCTGTTCCTTTTCTTATCCAGCTACAGCTCCGTCCTCAATGGAGCTGAGGATGGAGTGCCTCTGTATCTTGTTAATGCTTTCATTGTGTGTCCACTCCCACCCAAAAAAATGTAAGTGCAGCAATATCTAGCCCACCACTCGCCATTCATTCCTTCTCCACCACCACCCCCCACCCCCGGTAGTTTCCACAACAGTTGTGTCTTCTATCTCAGGACTAGTGTGTTTTTGTGCTTTCTCCTGTCATAACAGGAGGGGGTGGGGGTCATACTCTTCACTCAGAGCTCTCCAGTGATCTCTTTTCACTTAACAGCATCTTATGTTGGCCACTTTTCTTGGCCAGCATGCTTGAGAAGCACTTGACTGTGATGGGACCATGTTGTTGTTCTAGTTTCTCATTCCCTTCCCTCAAAATGAACTAGTTTACAGATTTACAAAAAAGGGATTGGGGCTGCACTATATTGCCAAAAGTATTTGCTCATCTGCCTTTACACACATATGAACTTGAGTGACATCCCATTCTTAATCCATGGGATTTAATATGTCGGCGGCCCACCCTTTGCAGCTATAACAGCTTCATCTCTTCTGGGAAGGCTTTCTCCAAGGTTTAGGAGTGTGTTTATAGGAATTTTTGATCACTTCTTCATACACTAAGGTTAATTGTGGAGTTCCACAGGGTTCTGAACTAGGATCAGTTTTATTCACACTATCCATGCCCCCATTAGACAGTATTATTAGAAAGCACTGCATACATTTTCATTGTTATGCAGATGATACCTGCAAACCTTAGAAACATTGTGTCTAACCAGATGCTTACTCTGGATGGCATTACCTTGGCTTCCGGTAACATTATGAGAAATTTTGGAGTTGTTTTTGACCAAGATATTTCCTTCAGTGCACATATTAACTAAATATTTAGGACTGCTTTTTTTCATTTGTGCAATATCTCTCTATCTCTACTGACAGGGACTAGAAAGAGAGAACATATTTCTCCCATTTTGACTTCCCTTCATTGGCTCCCTGTTAGATCCAGAATAGAATTTAAAATCCTTCTCCTCACATACAAGGTCTTGAATAATCTGGCCCCATCTTATCTTAAAGACCTCATAGTACTGTATCACCCGAATAGAGCACTTTGTTCTCTGACTGCTGGCTTACTTGTGGTTCCTAGGATACTTAAGAGAAGAATGGGAGGCAAAGCCTTCAGTTTTTAGGCCCCTCTCCTGTGGAACCAGCTCCCAATTTGGATTCGGGAAACAGACACTCTATTTTTAAGCTTAAGACTGACCTTTTTGATCAAGCTTATAGTTAGGGCTGTATCAGGTGACCCTGAACCATCCCTTAGTTATGTTGCTATAGACCTAGGCTGCTGCAGGGTTCCCATGAAGCACTGAGCATTTCTTTTCATTCACCTCTTTTCACTCTGTTTATATACCACTCTGCATTTAATCATTAGTTATTATTAATCTCTGGCTCTGTTCCAAAGCATGTCTTTTGTCCTGTCGCTGTCCCCTCAGCCCCAACTGGTTGCCAAGGTTCCTTCCTGTTAAAAGGGAGTTTTTCCTTCCCACTGTCATTTTGACTGTTTCCAGAAGTGCATTTGTGAGGTCAGACACTGATGTTGGATGAGAAGGCCTGGCTTGCAGTCCCTGCTCTAATTCATCCCAAAGGTGTTCTGTTGGGTTGAGGTTAGGACTCTTTGCAGGCCAGTGGGAGTTCTTCCAAACTCATCCATGTCTTTATGGACCTTGCTTTGTGCACTAATGTGCAGTTATGTTGGAACAGAAAGCCAACCCCAAACTGCTCCCACAGAGTTGGGAGCATGAAAATGTACAAAATGTCTTGGTATGCATTAAGAGTTCCTTTCACTGGAACTAAGGGGCAGAGCCCAACTCCTGAAAAACAATCCCACACCATTATCCACCCTCCACCAAACTTTACACTTGGCACAATGCAATCAGACAAGTAACTTTCTCTTGGAAACCACCAAATCCAGACTCGTCCAATTGGATTGCCAGATGAAGAAGTGTGATTCGTCATTCCAGAAAACATATCTCCACAGCTCTAGTGTGCAGTGGTGGCATGCTTTACACCACTACATCCGATGCTTTGCATTGCACTTGGTGATGTGAGGCTTGGATGCAGCTGCTCGGCCATGGAAACTTATTCCGTGTTGTATCTAATCTGTCTAGCCAACAACTAAATGGTCAAAGAGTCCGTGTAAGAAAACAGCCGTTTTTACTTAGCAGAAAAAACTCACGGTACATCGGTACATTTCCATTCACGTAACAACAACAAAACAGTGCGTTTTGGGATATGAAATGCATCTTAGGTAATGTAGTTGCAACTTCTGTCCACACTGGATTCAAACGGCAGTGTCAAATTAACAACATACATTAATGAAGAAATATTAATTAATAACTGCTCATTTGTGTAAATAAATCAAATATAATATGAATCCCCAATTGACTATAACCTGCATCATGTGGAAATATTAACTTAAAAGTCCAACTACACTTAAAGTTACAACATTCCATGAAGCTCTCTACGCACTGTTCTTGAGCTAATCTGAAGGCCTTATGAAGTTTGGAGGTCTGTAGTGATTGATTCTGCAGAAAGTTGGCAACCTCTGCACACTATGTGCCTCAGCATCTGCTGACTCTTCTCTGTCATTTTTATGTGGCGTGCCATTTTGTGGCTGAGTTGCTGTCATTCCCAATTGCTTCCACTTTGTTATAATATCACTAACAGTTGACTGTGGAATATTTATTTGCAAGGAAATTTCATGGCTGGACTGGTTGCACAGGTGGCATCCTATCACAGCACCATGCTGGAATTCACTGAGCTTCTGAAAATGACCCATTGTTTCACAAATGTTTGCAGAAGCAGTCTGTAAGCCTCAGTGCTTGACTTTTTATTTTATTTTATTTTTTAAATACACCTTTGGCCATGGAAATGATTGGAACACCTGAATTCAATGATTTGGATGTGTGGGTGAATACTTTTGGCAATATAGTATATTTTTGATACTTTCCTTCTTTTAATCTCTAACTGGTTTTACATTTGTAAATCTCTGCTGTCCAGTTAGTCACTTTGAATATTGACTTCTTTAAACCGGGATAGTGATTTACACCATATAGTGTCTCAATACAGCTGACAATACTAAGAAAGAACTGCTGTCTTATAAAAAAGCACAATCTTGTATTTAACTTCATAGTGTTATTTCAAAGCAAACATAAATGTGTCTGTGTACATAACTTCAAAGAACAATGTTTTAGGGAATTAAAAGTAAATATGGCTTTGTTTGTGCAGTATTATCAACCATAATAATATATGTTAATATCCTAGTTTTTACAAGATATTTTAATAGGCATTTTCACTTTTTTCTGTCATGTCATAGACAATAATTTAATTTATTTATTGAGACGCAGGTGTCTACACATTGCAAGAGGTAATCCACGCTTTGCTGAAAGATTATCATGCCGTGTAAAAGGTAGTCTGCTAGAAATATGAGCAGTCTCATATTGCAACAAACTGGGCAGTAATCTGCAGTCGGAAACCAACTCCACTGGTAGTCCTTGGCCTGCTCTGCAGTCTCTGTGAACTTGCCTATGAATTATGTGAACCAGATCTTCAGCTGTAGGTAGTTGTGGTTAGTGTCTCTGTGTAGGTTGTCAGTCATCCAGGTCATGGTAATCTTAAGTGCTTGAGTTGAAGGAAGCTGGACTTGTTTTTTGTTGAAGGTGATAGAGAAGCCTGTTGGATGAGAGATGTAACCTCTTCAAGAACCTAAAAAAGTCCAGTTGCCTTCAACTCAAGTGCTTATGATTCTTGTTAGAGTGGCACTCCAACTTGCATCAGACCTCTAGAGCAGAGCAACTACTTGCCAGGTGTGGCGCAGTACAAAGGTGGAATCCATCTGATTGCAGGAGTGGAGAGGCATAAGGTCACCACAACAATTTCCCATCAGCCTGCCTTTAAGATGGACTGTGCGGACTCTGCTGAGGACAATTCTATCTCAGGACTAGGTAGTCTTAGACCTAAGTAGGTAGGTAGGTTTCATACATAGCTGGTACATTACAATGCACGAACTACACATGTGCCCCAACTGGCAGACTTCAAAGAAATATAACAGGAATGACTAATTGGCTGTCAGGTCTCCAGCTGTTCATGTCTGTGTCTGCAGAAGAGTATAAGGCATTTGGGCAACACAAGATGGGAAGGGCTAAGTTTAGCTTGGGGATTATCAACTAGTATATTGGCTGATGACCAAAATTTAAAAAAAAATTTAAAAAATACCAAGAAAACTCACAAATATATCCAAGTCCAAGGTCCTGGAAAAGATATCTTCTTTTAAAGTCAGGAGGGGTAAATTGGCCCAAAAATCCTGAATACTGAGCCTGACAAAAGCACAGTCCTGGTAAATGACACATTACTGACTGCGGTCAGCTGTTTAACACACCCTCACACTCGGCATGTTGTCAAGTTTCCATTTTTGAACCAGCTGGTATTGGTGGCACATTTATTATGTCTAATCCTGTTGTTTATAATGGCGGAGAGTCACATCAGGTATGAGAAATTCATCACGTTGTCCTTTGGGAAGTCATTAATCTCAAATTCATCTCTGTCATCCGAATTGGCTTTTCAACGCTGCGTACACACTTTCAAGGTGTATACTAGCTGTAAGTTGGTACCTCATGAAAGCCTTCTACCCATTTTCTTCTCGTTTGAAATACAAGATAATTGGCTGGAGTTTTTAGTTACATTGATTAGGATACTTAACCTTTCCAAATACAGCAGAGCTTTAGTTGCTCATTAAGACATATTAGTTCTGCTTTATTCAGCACTTGGTATTTTGTTTTAAAGAGCAGCCAGCAGACTGCAGAGTATAATTGAGTTCATAAGAGGTGTGTAATGAAGCCACCGGATTGTCTCTCTCAGTGAAATTAACAAAGACAAGCCCACTAGACTCTTAACTAATCAACCATTAAACAGAATAATGCCATGCGGATGGATGGATGTTAAGTCAAACAACAAAAATAAGATGACCGTGACTTTAATGGCACATTTCTGGGTTTTATAATACTGTAAATATTGTGTTTAGAAAAAAAGAGTCAACAAAAATAGCATAGTTAAAAGGTGTTTGACATGGAAAATCAAATCAAACGAATTGATGAAAGACAACACTGAATGCTTACAGCTGCTGTTAGACTTGAAGACTGTTCAGGAGCAAACAGAAAGGCAACAACGGTGCCTGTGTTTTTGGGTGTGGCCCATCTTTTTTTAGCTCATCTTTGGGAACCAAAAGAAGGGAGGATCAAGGATTCAAGTCTGTTTAATGTCCCTGTTTTGAAACTGCCTTAAATTGTTTGCCAAGTCAGTGATTGTTGTGTTTATTGATAAAGCAGTGAGCACAAGTGTGTCTGTCTAGGTATTCTTCAGGTATTTTTTTGCTACTGAAATGTAAAATTGGTTTAATGACAATATTAGGAGCTATACCCCGAAAGTGGAAATCTCTGTCCAGAGGAGTACAATCCTAGGAACAGCTAAGATACTGCACAGAATCCTCAAATGCCCAGGCCTCTGGTAGAGGACCCCAGCTTGAGGAACACACACATACCACCTACTGAAAATCAGTTGCAACAGATCTTATGGAGCGATGCATCCATATTAGAAATTTCTGGCTCAAATTGTTGTCAGTATGTATGGAGGAGGTCAGGAGAGAGGTATAACAATGAGTGTCTACAGTCATCTGTAAAACATGGTGGAGGCTCTGTCATGGTTTGGGGCTGCATTTCAACCAGTGGTGTTGGGGATATTGTCAAAATTGATGGAATTTTGTACGCAGAAGAGTGCCATCAGATTTTGATCCGCCATGCAACACCATCTGGAAAGCATCTGATTGGCGGCTGCTTCATTTTTCAGCATGTCAATGATACCAAACATACTGCCCATGCAGTAAAAGCATACTTGGATAGAAGAAAACACAGTTGACCACTATCAAGCATAGATTGGCCTCCCCAGACCTGAGCATTACTGAAGCATTGTGGGATCATATTGACAGAGAAGGAACAAAAGGCAGCCAACATCCAAAGAAGACCTTTGAATGTCCTTTAAGAAGCCTGGAAAACTAATCCCGAACACTACTTAAAGAAATTACCAGAAAGCTTTCCTAAAAGAGTTCAGGCTATATTGAAGAATAAAGGCGGTCATACCAAATATTGACTTTGTACAAATGTACAAACTCAATTTTTGCCTTATATGCTGTATTTCCATGTATGTTTGCATGTGTTTCAGTAGATCATTCCACCCATTTCCCATTTTCCAACAAAATCCAAAAAAAGGAGGGGTGGCTCAAGACTTTTTCACAGTACTTTCAGTTATTATTTGATTTGATTTTATGTTTCTCGATGAAACAACCTGACCTGATACACATAATTAATTTAGCATAGTTCAATTAGCCCCAGTCAGAAGAAAACATCCCATTACATGTAATACATTAGATTAATTTTTCTAAATTAGCCAGCAGAAGGATAGATCCTTAACTGAGATCCAAATAATTTGGATGGCTTATTTTCCAGATGAGGTGTTTTACATAATAATAGATTAACTTATATGCTGTGAGAACCCTTATTCAGTTACTTTTACAGCCCCACACCTCTAGAGAAAGTGTGTCAGAGAAGAAAATCTTAGTTCACATGTACTGTTTATTCAAGTTATTTAAAGACGACCCCCAACACCACCACCACCACTTCAGTTATAGTATTCTTACAGTGGAGATGGGGGAATAAGGGTGATAAAAATCTAAAAGGCAAGGTGTAAGATATCTTTATCCTTCATGCATTGGCAACCTGGCACACCTATGAGGATAGTGAGAGTCAAATTAATACCAACCATATGCTCATAGCATGACCCCTGCTTGAAAGCTGGTCTGTTTTAACAGCTTTTAACAGTCCAACAGTCTCTGCTCTCAAGTTGTTGAATCTCCCAGATTGGTGTACTCAAGGATGGAAAAGTAATTTTCCAGCAGTAGCTTGTCGTTTCAGTTTCTGTTATGCTTTTACTTCATTTTACTTTTGTCGAATCCAAAACCGGGAAAAATAAAGATTATGATGGACAAAATACCAGCAAATCCCTTGCAGTGTAATGCTGTCTAATCCAATAACAAAAACAGTGTATGGTCCCAGAATGACCGTATCCGTTTTCTTTCAATAAATAAACTTTAAAATGGTAACAGTGATGAATATATATATATATATAAGAAACTATTACATCAAATTGCACGAGGTATACTGTTTTCTTCCTGCAAAAGTTTAACTTGTGGAAGACAGATTGTGAAAATGTGTCTCTTTATCTCACCTGCAAAGGCTGACTGTGGATTAGTTGAGCATGGACCACTGGTGATGTGTGCAATTTGAAGATGGAGTAATAACCTAAAAGCTAAGAAAGTGTTTTTGTGTTAGTGGAAGGTGACAAGGGGCTTCTGTAATAGGAAAGAGAATTTGTTTACCACCGAGTAAACATTTTATTGACATAGCTTTATTAAGGTACTTTTTCTAAAACTTAGAAAATGTGTCCTGATATGAGCCACCTTTTATTGTTGTCAGAAGTAAAAGTAAGTAGTTTGTAATGTGTCTTTTCAGTTTAAGCCACATTGAATATAAAAATAATGACTTTTTGTTTGCAATGATAGTTCCCATTAAACACAGCTAGATAAAAGGAAAAGTAGGTGCTTTGGTAATTACTAAGTATCTGTTTGGTGACCTTCCCTTTTTCAGACATGATAAAAGCTCTTACACCTTCACCTTGTATGTGTTTTTTTTTTTCTTTTCTTTTTTCTTATTTGCACATTAGAGGCATACACAGACTTGTCGTGTTGTTTCTCTTTGCTCACAGCAATTTAGCGTTAAAGTATTATTATATTACCATATTTAATCATCCAAATAAGCTAATTAAAGAAAATTATAGGCCTCATTGTTTGTCTGGAGAAATTACATGTAAACGAGCAATGCTAAACGTTTTAATAAAGTGTAACAAAGGCTGTAATAGTTGGTGATTACCCCAAAGAAACAATTAAATATACTGTGACTGAAATGGAAATTTTTTTATGCTGATGCTTTTTTTTCCAATCCAATCTGTTCCTGTTCAGTGAATGTGGTGGTGTTTCATTTGTTAAGATTCACTGATTAGTTGATTCTCAGCTAGTAGCAATAATTTAGCCAATAGGCCGATGTTAGCCGATATGGACATTTGTTTGCTTTGATCACTGTGTCCATAGTAGGTTACTTTGTGTAGACTTCTTGGGTTTCATCCACTTGGTCTATAGACAATGATAACTATCAGTAAAAACACTTGAATGGACACTTGACTGAAAATCACTACAGATAAAACTCAATAAAGTTCGTTAATTAATCTTCTTTTTTTTAATCCTTTATTTAAAGTCTGTTTTTGTAGGGCCAAGTATGCTAAATGTAAAGTGTTACACACTGAGGTATTTATACTTTAAGCTAGTTTGCGATGCCCACCCCTAGTTGGGCTTTTATGGATTGCCCATTAATCTTTAAATTTTACTTATTGGCTTTTGAGAGCCGAGCCTTGGAAGAACAGCAAAAGCAAGGATTTTGTAATATTTAAATCAGACATGGGTGACAGCTGGGATGCTGTTTAATCACTGTTAATGAACTCTAATCTAATCAAAGCTGCCCCCTCACAGTTCTGATGAGGATTTTCTGCATTTATGAAGATCCTGACCAAGTACTACCCAACAGCATTTTTTAAATTGTAAGATTTGTAGCCAAGATTTTATTGTACATATTACAGTGCTATGATTTGCAATATATTATTTTAACTATTTGAATTTGGGGCTCAATCAACAAAGGGATTATTCAGCAGCTCTTTTCATATTCATTGCTATCACAGTGATTAACACAAATAAAACTTGTTAACCTGTACTTACAACTAGCTAATGATGCATCCTATTTTTCCACAGGTACATGATGCTCATCAATGGAAAAAATGAGGTTTACATGATTGACAGAGACAACACCATCTTCCACATAGCAAACCTAGAGTTTCCTTTCCGGAAGGATCCACGTGTCCACTTATCAAATACTCTACTGGATGGGGTGAGTTATTCTTCTTCCCATCACTTTCTTTTGGATTGTCCAGTGTCTCCTCCAATTCCAAATTTGTTCTTCTCCAGCCCCTACTGTGTAGTCTTGCAAAATAATTGACACCAGTTGTCAAAGCTTGGGTGAAAGGTGAGCACATTTCAGTTTGAATCAGTCCAATCGTTCACATCTTGGGGAAAGCACTAATGAAATGTTGCAGTTTTCAGTCTTTGTTCTGTGTTGTGTTGTGTTACGCTCTGCTGTGTGCTGCCCGGGTTGGCAGCAGGGGTCGGTGACTTATCCTTCCACTGTAATGCAGGCTCAGACTTCCACTGGCATGTTTGTTCAGTGTAGGTCACGCAGGTCCCAGCCGCTCCATTGCAGCAGGTGCACATGCATGAGTCATCCTCACATCCCCCTCTGAAAACACAGGAAATTGCTGCACATTCATGTCATCAGTGATTATAAATTTCTGGCAGCCATGGTTTGTTTTTGGCTTTCAGATAATGAAGATTACAGACAAGTTGCCTGTCATTCTTTATGTCTTGCTCCCAGCTTTGTTTTTTCAAAGTTTATATGCAAACACTAGGTATGTGCTTCCTCTTGGCTGATTGATACGGTGAATTTAGCTTCCTCACTCAGGCAGGACATCTAATTGCAGCGTGTTAAGTGTTTCTTTGAAGAAGCAGTGCTGCTGCTGTGTTTAGATTGCTACAAGGTTTGTTTTGACTTCTGTTTATTAATCTGTTGATGCTTCTGGCTCTTAGCTGATAGAGGCTGCATTTTGCTTTTTACGATGAGTCCTTTAGAAGCCCAGCTGTGTTGCCCGATATTCTTCATCTTTAGCCCAGAGCCTCTGGTCTTTGTCTTTACATGCTGTTTTGTGGTACAGTTTTTAATGAGCTTTACATCAACTCAAGTTCCAATTTTGGATGAATGCACAGTGTAGATTGAATTCCTGGCAGTTTTTGTTGGTCACATTAATGTATTCATCCGCTGCTGTCTGTCTGTGCCATGGTTCAGTGCACCAGATGCATAATGATGGCAGCCTCCTGGAATTACATCATTTCTACTCTCCAAATCCTCCTCCAGTGCTGTGCATGCCTTGCATTCGCTCCTTTTCTTCCTCTCCACCAATCTAGCTGTGGAAATTTAGTTTTCTTGTATGGTCCTTCATTCTGTGAGATGTGAAGTAAAATTACATCAGCCAGCAAGGGAATTTTTATTGTAACACACTTCTAGTAGTCATTAGGATGCAGGTACTCAAGTAGCAGTCTCTCATTTTGGAAAAGTGGCTGCTAGATGACAGGTATATAACAGTTTACCATTGCACTGACGGCTGCTCTTCCATGGTGAAATGTAAAGAAATCCATGGTTTTGGGTTCTTTTTAGTCAAATAGATGTTAAAAGAAAAGTTTTGACGTGTTGTGGAAAAATAGTTTTTGCCAAGAGTAAAGCTACAAGAATAACACTCCCATGTCTGTATAGTATTTAACTATGCAGAGTAGCATTAACAGAGTAGCATTAACGTTTCCACCGCCGAGGTGCCAGTGCTGATGTCAGTTTAAATGAACCGGCGAAACGCTTGAGAATTGCTAAGAGGGGTGGAAATAACTAACCAGTGAGTGCCTAAAGGGGGTAGATGTTCCATTTTCTGGTTTCTGTAGTCCAGGTTCTATTGACCAATCAGGTTTGAATCAGCTTTGGTAAACAGTCCATATGGAGAGCCCATGACTATTGTAGAAAAAATTTTTAAAAATTGTCCATTTCCCCCAGAGGCTTTGGACTAGTTAATTGATTCAGAATAGCCATGGTACAGAGTAGGGCTGGGTGATATGGACCAAAAGTAATGTCTCGATATTTTTTAGCTGAATGGCGATATACGATATGTATCTCGATATTTTTTCTTCCCAAAAGGTATAAACAAAAAGGCACTTAGAGTCAAAGCTACATGTCCCAAATGTTGCACAGACACTTTTATTAACGTTCAGCTGCAGATGTACATGAGAAATTGCTCAAAAATATACTATTGGCATATTTAAATAATAATGCTCCTCAAATAAATTAATGCTTTTTTTCCTCTATAAAAAAAAGGCTCAAACCTGTGTTATTAAAATGTAAATAGAAAAGATACAGAACAAAATTAGCAAAAGGCTGACTTATTCTTTAAAAAGCCAATCTGGTGAAGTCTACTTCACTGGAAAGTGCTTCCTCCTGTGTGTACTCCTGTACATCCAGTACTGTGACAGACTGAATGAACAGCCAGCTCAGTAAATCCATAGACATATGCGCTGACGCAACGGGCCCATCCACTCAATGCAGCGTCTGCAAGCACACGAAAAAGACCCACTTCTGCTATTAAGGTCACATGACTTACGGTACAAACCAACTTCTGCTGTGGAGTTGCGGTATGGCAGCGCCCTCTTGCCTGCAGCCAGGGACTCTTGGGGGTCCGGGCGATGCCAAAGGGTACAAATGGATGCAGTACGAAGGCTGTATGTACAAAAAACAAGGCGACAGTGGAGGATTTCAGGTTTCCAAAACTCTGCAGAAGTCGCCGCCATCACCGGAAAAAGTCGCTAAATTTGTCACTAGACGCTTTTTGGAATAAAAGTCTCCAACGGGGTATGAAAAGCCATTAAATCTAGCAACAAAGTCACTAAGTTGGGAACACTGCCATGCTGTCGCTTTCTGCATGATTTCCGGGTGAAGCGGAGGGAGGCCGGGCAGTGTGAAGCTGTGCAGAGACAAACTGGGAGAAGAGAAAGGTGAAATGGTGGAGATCTACAAGTATGATTGTAACGCGACATAGATTATATCGATATAAACGATATTGTCTCATCTTATACCACATATGAAAATATATTGATGTTTTTTAAAAAGTTTATATATCGTCCAGAGACTGCAGGAAGTGACTTGCCCTTTACCGTAAAACAAGCACCTCACAAAATCCCAGGCAAAACCACCACCTCATGTTTTTATACTGATACACTTTGATTGTTGTAATTTGTTATTTTATCTTTTCCCCACTTGTTGCCATTCTTTATGCTAAGTAAAGCATAAAGACTGAAGAACTATTTACCATACAGACACGAGACTATCAAACTATTTCTTCAGGGCTAATGGAAGGTAGTTTTTGATCTCAGTAACAGAAGCTTGGTGCTGGTGCCAAAATTGTTGACACACACAGGAGATTGCTGATATACTGCATGACTTAAATTACCCAAAATAGCATATTTATTTTTCTTCATGGACTTCAAAGCACACATAAATAGGCAAGTATCACCATCTTCATACTGTTGGTCAGGTTGGAAGCCTCCAAAAATACTCCATTTGCGTAATAGCTGAGTCCTTGAGTGATGTCTTACCTGCTACTCGCTTATCTGTCAGGTACATCACTCGAGCACAGTTAGGTGCGTTAATATTTTATGAGTTCTCTAAATGTAGTGCGTCAATCTCAAATTTATATAAGGTAAAGGTTTAAGCTCTACTTCCACTTCAACTACTTTAACCTCATCTTGACTGTTACTGTTTCATATTGTTGTGTAGCACTAATCATGTGTTTCTTATTGGTGTCAACCATCATGACTGCACCTGGCTTCAACTGACAGCCTTGCATTATAAATGTGCAGTGCCATTTCTGCTTTATGCCCTTCTTCACCACACAGACACACCCATATGCACACACCTACACACCTGCCTTGCTATCTTTTGCATCTCTCCCTCTCAACATGCGTCCTCTGGAGAGTTCCCACATTCGTGTCCCTTCCTCCATGTTAAGACCTCACGTAATTCAGAACTTTCCTCTCAGTCCATTTTTTGCATCTTTCTCCTTCCCTTGTTTGTTTTTCATCCCCTTGACCGAATCTTTGTCTTTATCCCTGCAGGAGATGATCATCGACAAGGTGAACGGTCACCCCGTCCCTCGCTATTTGATATATGACATCATCAAATTCAATGTGAGTATGAGAATGTATCATATTTCCTTATGACTTTTATTGCCAAAGAAGTGCCGGGTCAAGATGTCAGGTAGAATAAACCAAAAGGACAGTGGATACATTCCATTAATGCTGTGGTCTGCCTGCAGCTGCTTGTGCCCTCTGCTTTTTACTTACCGTTTACTTAAGGTTCAGCAAAAGGGTTTCTGATTTTTGTGGTCACACTCAGTAGCTGCAGGCAGGCTGTATATAATCCAAACAGGGTGCTGTGTTATGTGAAGAAGCACTGACATGGGATGGGATTTGCTTATCCCTTATACCTGAAAATTCAAACTTCCAGTTGGGTTCCTTCAGTGCTATAATGCAGCAGGCAGCAGAGCAGTGTTGATCCAGGCTTTGCAGTATTTGCATAGAGATGACAGCGCTTCATCATTCTGCATGCTGAGTGGGAAAAATGTGGCTCTGTTTAACCCTGCAACATGTCACGACTAAAGCCTGACCTTAACAACAAAGCTGGGGCTGAACTGCCTTTGACCTATGAATGAATATTTATAAGCTAAGTTTTTTTTTAGTCCTTTCACTTGAAATTGGTTTTGCCAGCTACACTGGCCTGTTTTTGATAACCACTTAGACAAATGTTATTAAATATTGACCTTTAACATTGTCAGTCCTGTGCATTGTACAGGATTGACCTGACGAGCGTTTCATTATTTTCTTTAATGTGGCAGTAACTGCCTGGTTCATCTGTGTCTTCTTTTGTGTGTCTAACAGCATGTTTCTCCTGTTAGATTATTTTGACCTTTTTCTTGAACAGTCCGGGGACAACACTACGAGGCTGTTAACTGCTAAATGCTCTTCCGGGCTCTAAATTGATTCGTCCCTTAAACCAGTCTACATATTGCTAATGGCACGCAGGCAGTCACAGCGTTTACCCTTAGGAGATCTCTGGTGTCTTCCTTGAAAAGAACTTGATGAATAATTCGGGATGAAGTGTTTGTCTGTCCTCCCCCCTTTCTTCATCGATCAGAGGATCACACAGGCAAGCGGCTCGATAGAGGCTCCAGTGGCGAAGGGAACGTCTGTGTGAGATGTTGTGTAGGTTAGCAGCGCCGCATGACTCCTCACCCTGCCATCGGTAGAGCGCTGTATTGATCCATACTGGCCTTCTCTATTACCTGGGGTGGACTGCTCCTTGGCATTGAGGCTCCATTCTGAGATTGAGAGTGGAAATGCAGCAAGGGAGAGAATATACCACCTACTTGCCCCATGGCCTAATGTGACCCCCTGCTTGTATTGAAAGTCGGGTTGTAGCACAGTAGGGGGATACTTTTGATTTTAGTGTAAAGAGAAGAATGTGCCCTCGTGCCTCGTAATTTTACAGCATCAGAATAGTGCGAGTTTTACTGACTTTTTTTAGGAGTTTGATTGGAAAAAGTAGTTATACATGTTTGTACTCTCAAACTAAATAACCGACTGACCCTCATTGTCACCCTAAGATGCGGAGTTCTTTTACTGCACTTGCTGTAGATAATTTAAAAATCATTTTTGTCTTTCTTAAAAGTTGTTGCTGCTTGTCAGTCACTGTCAGCTCCCCCACAGTGGGGGAACAGACAAGACAACAACATTTACATATGTGCCCCCCAATTTTCTAATTTTTGCTGAAAGCTGTTATTTTGAAATAAAAGCATGGGGGTTTGCAGTTGACATCACCGCCTATGTGCTGACACTTTGATTGACCTCATTATCTTTTATGTTGCTAAAATAATCTTGCTTTAGGTGCAGACAAGATAATTGGCTTAACTTGATTAACAGTTGAGCAGAAAGGAGTGCTTATAGCATCCACCACATCTGTCAAGGCATGGGCAGGTTTTATAGCTGTCAGTTCCATTTACTTCTGCTGGAAAAGTTAATCTGCAGGTGCACTCTGTGGTTATTGAATCCGCTCCATCATTTTTCAGAGCTGCAGCATCACACTGATAACTTCCAGTCTTTTCTTGTGTAGTTACTTGAAAATTGTACTGCATTAACAGCCACACTCCATACACCTATACTGATAATGACAGTTACTTGCAACAGAGATGAAGAGGTGCAAGTTGACAGATTAACACAATACCCACTGCTGGGTTAGTGTTGGCCTCTAGCTAGTAGTAGCTGCCACTTGATAACTCTGCCTTCTCAGTTGACCTCACGTGCTATAATTTGCTCATAAATCACATCCATTCTGCAGGGACCACAGCCCCTGGGTACCTTTATTGAGCGCAGCTTACCCAAACAATGCTAATCCACCTTTTCATGTTGTTCTCATGTGCTAATTATAAGTGCAGTATATTAAGATGATTTGTCATAAATAGAAATATATTGTAGAAATACCTCAAATAACTGTTTGCAAAACACAGTAATGTGGTAGCTCTTTACTGTATCTGAGATGCATTTTTTTCCCCTCTTTTTGAACTCAGTCTGAGAGGTAAGCTCGTGACAGTACTGCAGTGACTCATAAAGGAGCGGGGACTGTATGCTTCAGGGACTCTTCTAGTACACTGGGATCGAATGTCGTCATAAAATCTGGCCTAAGACCCGCCAGTCTACAAATTTAGACACAAATGCACTCCTGAAGCCAGAGGGAGCGACCCCGGCTCTTAATGATGGCAGTGGATGACAGGAAATAAATTTTCAGGAACTGGAGGCTCAACATTGAGATCAAATCTGCCCACATCTGTTGAGACGTGGACGTAAAACCTGAATACTCAGAGCAAAACTTGTGCCTTTTCTTTTTTATATTAATCTGGCCGCTTCCCACCCCAGAAAAATATATGGAGAAAATTTAAAGCATTGCTCATACAGCTTGAAATCTAACTGATATAATGTACCAGCAATAATTGATGTTGCCTGAGTTAAAATCATCAAGGGTTAAATGATTTTTTTTTATACCTTGCTCCAGTACTTCTCTAAAAGATTGTTTTTTATCTAATAGTGCTGTTATCAAACAGGACACTGAATGTTTTCACTAACAGTTTTAGTCCAAAACACCCTGAAAGCCTCTATGTTTTTGTTACAAATATCCCCAGGGAAGCTGAGCATTAAACCTGTTTTGACATCTCTTATTTTGTCACCGATGTATAATGTGATTTATCCCAAATTATCCGAGACAGTCTTAGTGCTTTTAACAGGATTTCAAACACTGTCGCTGTTATTGCTGTATTATTTTAGTCTTGTCAACCTCATGCTATTAGAGACTTTATTTCTCATTGTGTTGCTCTCTGGTGTTTAAAATTTAATGTGTACATAACGTGTGTGTGTGTGTATATGTACATACTGTATATGGTTTCTTTTTGCACTCAGTTCAATTTTGGTGTTTTAGCTCTGTTTTTTACACTGAATTGGTGAATACAAGTTCAAAAAAGGTGTACCTCGCCTTTCGTTCTATGGCAGCTGGGATAGGCTCCAGCCCCCTTGCGAACCTGTGATGGATGGATGGATGGATGGATGGATGGAAAACATTTTTGCAAACCCTTCGCAAAAGCTCAGGCCCAAAGTATTCAACTAAGGAAAACTGAATTTGGTATAGCTAAATCCAATAGCTATTGGATTTATCAGTCACCTTAAAAATGTATTACATTCACTGAAATTTGAGCTTTACAGGATGTGTGTAGCATATGCCCGCTTTAAGAGCCAGGTGTCCTGAGGTGATCTGTGGAAGCATTATCAGAGCTAATAGCTTCTCAGCAGATTTAAGTTTGTCTTGTCAAACTTGATACATGACTACTGCATGAATACTGAATTACACTGTGTGCTACTCCAAACCACTTTTATTAGTGTGACAGCAGTATCAATATGGAGTAGCATAATAAATGGCATATTTACATCTAAGTTATCCACATTGACAGATCATCCCCTAGATTAGAATCACAGCCTCAAATGATATTTAGTCCCAGAAATGTTTGGTTTACAATAATTTTTTTTTTTTTTTTTTTTTTTTAATCTGATGTGTTTCCCTGTTGAACAGTCGTGGACAGCACATGCCTTGAATCATCCACACTTACATCTTGTTCTGTCCCGTTGACACGGCTGACAGATGGTGCCGAATGTGTGGGACATGATACCAGCTGTTGCTCCAGGAGGATGTACTGCAGTTACTGCAGTCACCCTAAAAGAAAAAAATGAGTCTTGAAAAAGAAATGTTTAAACAAGAGTATCTTGAACTTCTGTCTGTGACCTTATTTGAAGTTCTGAAATTGCCCTTATAACATTGTTAAGGCTAGATTAAGCAAATCAAAGAGTCTATCACAAGCACACAGCATGACTCGCTTCTCATTTCCCAAGTTGTTATTGCTAATCTGTTAGCAGACAGTTGGCAACTGAAGTATCCTGCAGACACAGAGCAACACGGGCATCCCAATGAAGTCACCACCTGATGAATGCAAAATATTTACTTTATTTCATTTTATTATTATTATTTTTGTTTGGACCTGCAGTAAATATTTTTAAAATTATTTATGATTTGTTTTCCAAATAATCAAATAATTATTGTTGAAAATGTCATTAGAATTGACCATAACTGTTAGATTCCAAGCTCACCTTATCAAATCATGTTCAGGAGGTGGAGCAGCTCATCTGCTAATCAGATGGTCAGTGGTTCAATCCCCGTCTCCTCCAGTCTACATGTCAAAGTGTCCTTGGGCAAGATACTGTAACCCAGAATACCCCCTATGCATGGTTTGTGAGAGAGATCTGTAAAAAGGCCTTAAATGCATGAAATAAGCGCAGTATGAATTTAGACATTAATTATTTGATAAATTCTCTAAATACTTTGCGTTTAAATTTCCAACCATCAGGTAAACATTCCAGATTTAATTAAGACCTTGGTCTACTGAATCAGGAGGCAGAATAAAAGCACTTTAAATACCATCTTGGCCAGTCATCGATTTACACCTTCAAGGTTCAGTGTTTATTCTGTAAATATGATGGTTTGTGGAGTCGCTTACCAGCTTGGAATCAGCTTAATTTCCTGGCCAATGTGAAACTGTAATTTACATTCACTGGCCACTTCATTAGTTACACTTTGCTAGTACTGGGTCACAGCAGAAATCCAGGCAAGGTTTTTCAAATCTTCCATTGTCCAATTTTCGTGAGCCCATGTGAACTGTAGCCTCAGTTTCCTATTCTTAGCTGATGGGAGTTGCACCTGGCTTTCTGTAGGTGTGGGGCTTATAAGTTTACCCCAGTCCCTATGTTTTATCAGGAAGGTTCTTAATTGAACATATCTATAGAAATCTGACCTGGGGAGATTGAACTCACTTTTCAACTGTTCAAGATTGCCCTCCTTGGCTAACTGGTGTACATAGCCTAGACTGTGATCAGACCATTTTCTGAACCCAATGTCTACTTTCTTGGGTGTGAAGGACTTCATAGAGCCAATATTTGTGAGCAGTGAAATTTGCTTTGGTAGCTCAAAACCTGACTGTATTTTATTCCAAATTAGTGTGTTGGTGATTGTTGCTTTTGTGTCAGCTCAAAGCAGTCTGTCCATTCTCCTCTGACCTCTGATATCAACACTGGATATTTTCATTTTGGCACCATTCTCTGCAAACGTTAGTGATGGCTATGTGGGAAAATCCCAGTAGATCACCAGTGCCTGAAACACTTAGACCAGCCCGTCTGGCATCAACAACTGTGGCACGTTCAGAGTCACTTAAATCATCCTTCTTCCACATTCAGCTGCTCAATTGGAACTTCAGCAGGTTGTCTTAACCATGTTTATATGCCTAAATGCATTGGGCTGCTGTCATATGATTGACTGATTAGATATTTGTGGTAATGAGGACTTGAACCTAATGAAGTGGATTCTGTGGCTCAGATTTTTCTGTATTTCTAAAGGCATGTGTGGTTACATGTGAACACAGGTGGGAATCAATAATCAGTAATTCAAATTTTAATACTATCACAACATGTTACTCATTTTCATTATGGTATCCATTTCTGTAATACTTACAGTACATCACACTGTTTGTAACTGAGAGAAAGAACACTTTAAAAAAATATCAATAATGGGCCAATTCAGTTAACTAGCGCTCTGATATGCTTTCCTCCACTTTCTGCTATTTTCTGCCCTGTGAGCTGCTTCTTCCCACCTTGGTTACCTTCATTTACTTTACCCCCCTTTCCTTTTATAAGTGCCACCATGAGTCAGATTGGTAGTGGAACCTATTTAGAGCACCTGCATGTTTAATAAGCACACTGATATTTAACACAAGTGTAAGATCTTTTGTCATGTCAATTTTGTTTCTCCCATAGAGGCTTCATGAGGCTTTGCAAAGCGCATATTGCATACTTTGAAGAGGGCTCTGATCTTCTTTTCTGTTTTGCTGAAAATCTGCATGACTCACAAAATGGTACTCTAGTATTTCATCTAATCATAGCTAATTCGTTGTCATTCACTGTCTTGTCCTTTTATTTAGAAATCTTTTCCCCTGCCATTTCCAGTAATTCCTTAGAAAGCTGTTGAGAAGAGAAGTGGCCTTTACCAAACACTCGGAGCAGAATACAAATGTTTAGGCCCTAAGCCTCTGGGCCTCTCGATACACATCAGAGAATATTGATCTATCCTGCTGGTGTAAGAGCTGTAAAAACTGCTAATGTTTCAGCATATTGTTTTGATAAATTGATGTTCTGTGTCTAACAAGCTAAAACATCATGAAATGCTCAAATGCTCAAATAATCAGTTGTTAGAAACAGAAAAGAAATCAGATTTTCCAGCCCTGCATTAGGCTTTACAGTAGACCTTCAGCAGTCAGATTTGTTCATTTATTTGACCTGTTTTTGAATTAAAATACAAAAACATGTTTTTCCAATTGAGTTGGTCTTTTTTTTTCCCCTCACAAATTGTCACCCATTTAAATAAAAAATAATTAAGTAATTAATAAAACATAAGTAGTTTTAATGTAGTCAAGATCATCTACCTAAATAAGAACAATTAGGGGTTTTAAGATTGCCTATTTAAGCCCTCCAGAGGAACGCTTATTGAATTTCCATAAGCAGATAGAATGATATTTGGAATAACATGTTGCAGTTATCACTGCCAGACACATTTTTAAATTCAGTTCCATTATTCTTTTTATTTAGTGGCTGTACCAGAGCCAGTGATTAGCATAGAGAATACTGTTGTGTAACTGCTCGGTTAAAAACAAGTTCATCTTGCCAAAGTATGCAGTTCTCTGGCAAATCATAAAGCGGTTTGAAAATGGGTTGTCTGCTTTTATTTTATTTTGTTTTTTGTTTTTTTTTTTGTTTTTTTTCCCTTAAATACCAATTTTGCCAATCAAGGAGATTTTTTGGGTTAGAGATTAGAAAGTATTTCTGTGCTTCACATCACAGCCAGGTAATTAAAAAAAAAAATAACTCCTTGGTTTATAATGTGTTTTGGCATCAGATAAATTGTAGCTTAATTGGAGTTTTTTTCAATTAAATGTCAAATTGTTGTCATGCATTTGGTTGATGATCATCTCGCAGATTTTTTTTTTTTTTAATAACAGTAGTTTTTTTTTTTTTTTGTGCTGATAAAAATGTCTGAGTCATTGTTTTGAATCACTTTGTCAGCTGAGCAAAAGAAATATGTGATGATAACTGTCAAATGACCAAGCTACATCAGGCTGGTTTCATCACAACTCCTCAGTATCATTTAACACTTTAATATGGCTTTTTAAATTTTCCACCTAAGCTTTATTATTAATAACCCTGGGCAGGAACTTGAGCTTTGTTTTACTTTTTCCTGCCAAAGTCACAGTGGATCGCCAGATGGGTGTGGTGGCACCTTTGCACCACATTAGTGGCCCCTGTCTGTGGAACAGGCAGTAATAGCTCAGGCTGATGTGCTTATCTGTGTAGAACAACTGTGTGTCTGGCCGGCCGATGATGGGTGAAAGCTGTTGTCATAGTGACAAAGAAAAGCTGATTTAGTTGTACTGTGTACTTTGGGTGATAATATTCCCATGAGCTCAGATGATGTCAAGGTAACATTGTCACAGGCTTTACGTGTGCTTATCTATGCACCACTATACACTATATGGGCAAAGTTATTGGGCCACACCTCCTTAATCTTTGAGTTTAGGTGTTTTCAGTCCCATTGCCACTGGTGTACTTTAATTTCCCTGAAGGGATTAATAAAGTTGAATCTATAAAATCAAGCACCAGTCATGCAGTCTGTCTTTACAAACATTTGTGAAAGAGTGAGCTCTAAAGAGTTAATTTGAATTTGTTCCAGTAAGTCAGCTTGTGAAATGTCTTCCCTCCTTGATCAACTGTAAGCAGTATTGCAAAGTGCAAGCATTTAGGAATCACAGCACCTCTGCTACAAAGTGGTAGACGACGTAAAGTTACTGAAGCGCTCAGGCACATAATGAGTTCAAGTCGCCAACGCTCTGCTGACTCAGGAGCTTCATGGCATGGATATCCATGGCCAAGCAGCAGCATGCAAGCCTTAAATCGCCAAGCACAATGCCAAGCGTTGGATGGAGTGTTGCAAAGCACACCGCCGCTGAACTCTGAAACAGTGAAAACGTGTTCTGTGGAGTGAAAACTCATGCTTTTCTATCTAGCAGTCTAATAGATGAGTCTGGCTTTAGCAGAGATGCCAAACAGAACATTACCTTCCTCGCGCGATTGTTCCTGTAAAGTGCAGTGATGGAGGGGTGGGGTTGTTTCCCTGGGGTCAGCCCTTTAGTTCCAGTGGAGGGAAATCTTATTGCTTCAGCTTACCTTCCGACTTTATTTTGCAGATCATTTTCTGTCCCAGCATGACTGTGCCCCTATGTGCAAAGCAAGTTCCATAAAGCCATGGTTGGTTGGGTTTGGTGTGCAAGAATTTGACTGGCACGCATAGAGCCCTGACTTCAACCAAATGAAACATTTTTAGGATGAACTAGAACGAAGATTGTGATGTGCTTTTCTGGATAAATGGGCAAAAAAAATTCCACAGATATGTTCCAAAATCTTGTAGAAACCCTTTCCAAATGAGTCGAAGCTGTTATAGTGGGGGGGAACCAGCTCCATATTAAATGCCTTTGGATTTCAAGTGGGATGTCATAAAATCCTTGTAGGTGTAATGTGTAGGTGATTTGATACTTTTGTGTATATATTGTGTGAAAAGACCAAAAATCGGTGAGATATTTAATTGCATTTACACATTTCTGGGGTATTGTTTTCTGATTAAATGGCCTCTGAATGTACCTATGAGTTCATTTACTGTCAGTCAGGGGACTTGGTCATCACCTGATCATCGATCAGTAAAAAAGTGCTCCTAGTACTGTTTTCATCACTCATTTTCTGCTTCAGGAAAAGATTTCAAGAAACTCCTCAAACTATACTTTACAGTTGGTGTGACAGTGACATAAAGGTCTTTTTGTTCCCCCTTTAAAAATGCCTGCCTTGTTCCTATGCACAAACGTCCTAGTCCTCAACTACACCACAAGTAAGATTACCAGTATTGCTATGGGAATGGAACTGGCATTCAATAATCTTAACATATCTGTAATATATTTTCATAAAAGAAAAGCATTTGAAAATCTAGCTAATCTATCGTTGGAGGGATTGTGAAGTTAAATACAAATAAGTACTGCTTTATTTATTAAATTCATATGGAAATTAATTGTTGTTGTCTGTGTTTTGCAAAGCATAGAAGAATCTGTACATGTTTGAAAGAGGGTACATTTGAATAACTGATTTTGTTTTGTCTTTCAGGCACAGCCTGTTGGCCAGTGTGATTTCAATATCCGGCTGTTATGCATAGAAAAGGAAATAATTTCTCCCAGGATGGAAAAGATGAAGACTGGACAGATTGACAAAACCAAGGAGCCCTTCAGTGTCCGAAATAAGCCGTTCTTTGACATTCATGCTTCACGCAAGGTATTGTAATCAAGCATGCTCTTTTCCCTTTCCAGTCCATTTCCCTCTCCATTTCTTAGACAGATGGCGCCCAGTCAAAGCAAAATCCTGCTTTTCAAACAAAGATATACAAACGCGGACGACCTAAATTCCTCACGAATGATATCCTAAAATGAATTTATTGAGCCAGTTGTGTCCCAGTTATATCCCTGGAAGTTGTTTTCCAGGGCAACAGTTATTCATGAGCAAATTGAGCAAGAGCAGCTGAAACACATTAATACACTGGCTTCTTATAGTTAACACAGTCTTACATAAGGAAACAGGCACCCTCTTGAGGTTGAGCCTGAGGGAGGGAACTCACAGGTACCTAGACTGGGACTCATCATAATAGGTCTCAGGTGCGTGGTACCGGTCAGCATAACAATACACTGCTGATGTTGGTCAGTATCATGCAAACTCTGATTATAGGAGAAAACCTCATTATATAGAGTGAATGCCCATCTCCTGGCATTGCTTTAATTTGCTAATTAATACAAGAATAAATATAAAATTACATTTTTTTTTTAAAGTCTGTTATATTTCCTGTCTAATTTGGATGATATTTTTCTGCATTTGCCATATCATACACTTTCATGGCTCAGTTCATAGTACTGTGCTGTTCAAAGGCTGCAAATGGCAGAGATTTTATCCTCTCAAAAGCTGTTAAACCTCCCTCAAAGGCCTGCACTTGTGCCCTACAATCAGGTCTGTGGGAGGTCAGAGCACAATTAATTTGATGTTTTGCTCGGACAAAGATCAGTCGGAAACGTTGGCGCTGCATATTCGCAGACGATCAAAGTGTTTGGAGGGGGTGAAGTTTTTGACATTTCTTCTGCTTTTGCCACTGCCAACACTGATATCTTGGTGTTTTTGTGCTTTATAAAATTCCTAGACTGAATGGTGGTGGTTCCTCTGGTCTAACCCTTTGCTATCCTCTATTCTAAGAACCTTTGTAAGGGATAGCCCCTGCAAGCTTTGGGGTTCATGCGGATGGAGATTTTCTAGAAATGAAGTCAGCGGAGCTGTCTGGTTTCTGACTGCTCTATTGTGTTTTTCACTGACCATCTGCTCCCTATACAGTCATATCTCTGTTGTATGGGACATTAAGAGGGAGAAACTGGAATCTGTCTCATTAATTCATAGCGGCATAACCATCTACTTCATGGCATATCAACCAGAAATTCCATTTTGAGGATATTTCAGTCGCAGGCTGGAGTTGTATGATAGCTTTTGTCTGTTGCTAGGCTGCTGTTTTTTTTTTTTGTTTTTTTTTTATATATCTTAGACATTTACACATTCATGCTGCCATTTCCCCACCAATTGCGAACATTTATTCTTTTTGCTTCCTCCAATTTTCCAATTATCTTACAAAGAACCCTTTTAGTTTTACAGAATTTGTTCATCAGGGTAACCAGATAATATATTTTTGGAATTTCCCTCTTATGAGGATTGAGTGGACTTAGCTGGCAACAGCCAATAATTCTGAACTTGCTCTACAATGAATTGTATTTATAGCATGTTTAATTTAGTTTGATTTAATGCACACTGCATCTTTATTACCTGGACAAACTGGTCAAATTAAATTGGCTTTCATGCATCTGATACAACACAGGCCCTTCACTTACAATATCTGCAAAGACTGTGAAAAGAAATAAAGTGTATAATTTGTTTTTCATAAATATTAAATGAAAACCATAAAACATGGCAACAAGAAACTCTAAAATCATAATTTAAATGGCTTTAATCATTATTAAATAAATGTATTTTTTTAATTTGCCTTAAATCTTGATTGAAAATAAATTACAATTAGGAAATGTGTTTCATTGCGTTTGCATTGGCAGGTTGGGTTTTGAAATCTAAATAATTTTTTAAGATATTTTAAAATTGCTAGTATGTAATTTGATGTTACTGTCATGAAATTAAAATGATACAATACTTTTTTAAAAGTATTATAAGTTAAAGCCTGCAAATGAGTAATTTTTAGCCTGGTGGCAGGTGGCTACAAGGCAACGTGATGACATTAGGTGTTTAAGGTGTATAAACACTAGAAATTGGTCATTTTAGCGGTTGCTGGGCAATATGATGATATCATAATATTCATATAGATATGAACCTTCAGTTGCCTAAGATGTACTTGTCTGCCAAGTTTGGTTGCTCAACTCTTGAATGAGGAGGATGAGTTCACAGACAGATATTTTGTGTATTTTAGTAAGATACATTTTAAAGATATTTTTAAAATATGTAAATATGCATGAAATGAAGTTCATGTAGCAGTATGCCTTTTTTTTGTTTTAGGCATTTTAAATCATCCATAGAAATGTGCAAAGTACATCAAACTCCAATCACAGTCACAGCCTCACATCGGTGATAATAACCACCTTCCGACAGCTGAACTGTTTATCGATAGTCCAATTTCTGCATTTATACCGCAGCTCTTGCTGCAGTTGTTTTCCCTGTTTTTCATGAGCAAGGCCTTAAGCAAGTGTATTTGCTGTCAAATAAGCTCTTATATAAACTTACCAATGACTGTCAGTGAGTAAATTAGTTTGTTCTATATAGTTGTACAAAATATACACACAGACACACACACACTTGTAATAGGTGCTGCTAAATTGGCCAGAGAATGTATTTGGCAGAGATATTAATATTCCGTTCTCAGAATTACAGATCAAGTCAAGACTGGAATGTCTGGTCATTTTCTTTGCTTGCTGAGTTTAAGAGTATTGGCAATTTCCACAAAGGATCAGTTTAGTAGGTAGAAATTCATATTCCTTCGTGGATTACAGAAATGAGTGTTACAGTCTCAGCCCACTGAAAGCTGGGGATGATATTTGCAAGTTTTCCTAGAGAGTGAACTAATCAAAAAACTCAAACAAGTCTAACTTTTATTAAGTTTTCAGTGTAGTACAAAACTTTTGCATACATGTGGTTTTCAACCTTGATGAGCAAAAGTTCGAACTCAGCAGTCCTGAAACTCAGCAAAAAAGTGCTCATTTTTGGGGGTTGCTACACCCCCATGCCCTGCCACTCCAAAAAATTTTTTTTTGGGGGGGGGGGATTCAGCATAAAATTTTTAGGGGTTGAGGACTAGTAAAAAAATTAGATATTCAATTTTTTATCTGTATAAATACAACCATCCCTCATGTCTTTGTGTTTTGCTAGGAAAATGGGAAATAGCCATGATTTACTGAAACATGCAAACATAAGTAGAAGTGCAATGATACAAACACAGTTTGGATCATTTTAACAAGCTTGAAAGGCAGTATTTGGTTTGACCGCTTTTAATCTTCAACCCAGCCTGAACTCTCTAAGGTAATTTGTAATTTATAGTAATCTAATTTTTTTAAGGATACTATGTTGAGATCTGCCAAGTTTTCCCTAATAGCTCTTTAGGAGGTACCTTGTTGGTGCAAAAGTACAGTTTTATGCCTCTCAAACTGTGTTATCTTTAGCGTTTTCATAGTTTTAACTCAATAAATGGGAACAATGCTTGTAACAAAGTAGCTCTTTAAAGGAGGAACAAATTTAAACAGGCTTTTTATTCTTCTAATTTATTAATTTCAGTTCTCAAAAAGCAGTTAAGTGGTGAGGCCTTTTGAATAAGTCAAAAAATTTCTAAAGCATATAGTAATTAATTCTGGTTCAAGGTGTATCCAGATTCATTAAAATCAGTTTGGTAACCTTAATATTACAAATGGAAATTAGAAGGTATAGGTTCATCTGTGCCCTTTATTTTCACATCCATTTATCATATTTTAGGCCTAAGATTATTAAAGATCCCCCACAAAATACTGATATGTCAAGCACATCAAGCATCTTCTCCCTGGAGTCCAGAAAGTCATGAATAGGAAGAAGAAAACTTTGAACCAGCTTTCCTACCTGAGAGTAGATGTCATCTTGGAACACCTTTTTTGAACTGAGATTGAATTTGGATAGAGACCTGAAAAGTAGTTATCTAGATACTTTTCTGAGATTGCAGTCTTTTCACAGAGCATGAACGTAATCAGACAGGGTGAGATTAAGGTTTAGAGTAACATGCTGAATATAAAATAGGCAATGAAATTGACTTCCTTTAAAATGTAAGTGGGTGAAGTGAAATAGATTTTAGGGTGACTGCACTATGAAATCACAAAGGATGATTTGCATTAAGGCAGTTATTTTGTTTGGGAGGCTTTTGTTTGCATGCTGCTCTAATGGCTGCTTTTCCGCTGCAGTTTTCTGACAACAAAATAAGCTGAAAAGTTGGGCTCAAAGTATTCAAAATAGTCCAAAAAAACTTTTCTATTAAATGGTCAGTGAGTATAAATTAGTAGTGCATTGATTGTCAGCTGGGGCTGTCATATGGCCTTGAGGCTGCCTACACCTGATAAGCAGCTGCAGAATCTGTGCTGAGAGTTTAACCTAACATAAATTGAGTTGCCTGCTGTATACTTTAGGTTGTAAAAAAGAGGGGAAAAAAACAACCCGAAACACATGTGTGTTTTAAATTATACCAGTCATTTATCTCTGCAAAGCCAGAAGGAGACTGAGTTTCTACAGGAGTTAACTAAATGGATGCACTCTTGAAAAAGTCAGTTGGAAAAAGTTAATCCTTGAATGTAGTGCGGTAGCTGTACAAGACTCAAGTACTGTAAGGTACACCGATGTTCCTCTTGTCAAATAAAACCAATTGATCATGTAGAAGGTCAGAGTTCCAGATAGCCGAAGGCCAGAGTGTGATGAGAAGCCTTTTTATTCTTTCCTATCTCCCCTTCCACTCCAGTGAGATTAAATGTTTCGTGTAAATGTCCTCCCCTCATGGTCCTGTTGTTGCATTCTCCCGACTCCTGAGTCAGAGTCCTTGTTTTTCAGTTGGTGCAGGTATACAGTGGTGGGGCTGGAGGAAAGTAACCCCTTCTGAACAGCATGTCTTATTAGCTGAAGGCTGTCAGTTGGCTGCTTTCCTGTTGCTCTCTGACCTCATGCCTGTCAGTTGAGTCTCCAGCTGTTGGTGCTTGAGAAGCAAGTACCCAGGTCTCAGTCTTTTTCATCTCCTTTATGTGGGTGTTTTAACTCGGTTTAAAAAACAAAAAACCCAACACTTAATCCCAGCTTGATATTAAAGTTTCCCTGTGGCAATCAACCCAAAATACTGGGTAATGGGTCAAAATCTAAATTACTGACCTTCATGTATTTGTCCTAATTAAGATTAAAATCCTTGGGGGGTGGGGGGGCTAGTTTATGAAATTTCACTACAAAAAAACCATTTGTCAGCTTGCACCTAAGGCCATGGTACTGCATCCTTCATGGTTAGGTTCAAGAACAAGCCGCACTTTATAACCTGCGTCCTCACTCTCTCTCTCTTCCTGCTGTGGCTGCTGCTGCACCCACTCACAGAGGGAAACATGTTGACTGTTGTATAAGGGCTTATGCTGCTTGGAAGAACACACAACATGGACTGGATGACTAATGTTTGTTTACCTCAGTTGCTTTGAGATTTTTTAGTTTTCTTCAAAGCCTCCAAGACATTATGCAACAACTGATGATGCACGGCATATCTATACAGTAAGGGTTGCATTCGCCGGTGAGAAAGCAGTTGAATATGTGGCAGTATCGACCTGAGGCAGCTTCTTTTATTTGTTCTGCTTGCCTGCTCTCCTTGTGCCTTCCAGGCTCAGGGTTGATGACGAAACACGTGTCCTCTGGGTCAGGTCAGCAGGTGTTTTTTTTTAGGGCCCGAGCACGAACTGTGCGAAGGCCCTATTGTAATTTGTTCGTTTATTATTATTTTTTATTTTTTTTTTTTTATTATTATTATTATTCAGGCAAATGAATTGGCTTTTTGGGGGCTTTATCATATTCAAAAACTCATGAAACTTTGCACATGCGTCACACCTGGTGAAAATTTAAGTATTTTAATGGGCTCGGGCAAGGGCGCGTCCAAATGGCTCGCTAGCGCCCCCTAAACTGGAGCCCCACCGCTGTGTTTCACGTACATGAATGAAACTTCATACACATGTATATCATGTCCAGGCGCACAAAAAATCCTCTTGGAGCCATGCCCTAAACCCAACAGGAAGTCCGCCATTTTGAATTAATTATGCAAATTTGGCGATTTGCAGCCCTCACACTTTTTCTAATAACTCAGACGTTTTAGACGTTATCATCTTCATATTTGGTTTGTCTAACCTACACCCCCAGGGGAATCTAAATCTCGAAAATGGTGAGTTTTTGCCAAGGGGGAGGGGTCCTTATGCCCCTTTGAACTTTGATCATTCGCCATGAAATTTTGATTGCCTCTCATTCATACCTACATGATCCAATGTGCATCAAACTTCTCCAGTAGGATGAGGGTGCCCCCCTGAACACATACATATGACAATATTTAATATCAGTCGCAGCGCCACCTAGAGGGAACAGGAAATGTCATATTTTACACTTGGAGGTCCAGCTCCAAGGTGGTTTAGCAGAACCATCTCAAATTTCACCTGGAAAGCCTTAAGAAGTTGGACTTACTGTGTTTTCAAAACTGTGACTTTTTGACAAAAGGGCGTGACCCTTATGGGACGGCAAAGTTCGATGATTCGCCATGAACACAAAAATGGCTGTAACTCTAAGCCAACTTGCCCAATCTGGCTCAAACTTCAGTGGTGTGATAAGCATGCTGCCCTGAACACATTCATATGCATAAAGTCCATAAACGTTAGAGCGCCGCCTAGTGGCAGCTCGGAATATCTTAAAATAGCATGTTTTTTGAGTAGCCCCGGAGCTACGTTTTATCTACATGTATGAAAATGTACAGGCTCATGTAACATACTAAGACGTACAAAAAGTCTCTTGGACCCATACCCCAAACCCTACAGGAAGTCGGCCATCTTCAATTGAAGGTGTCAATTTTTGCGATTTCCACGCCTGCTATTTGAACGAACTCGTCCTAGGGCATTTCACCCACTGACACCAAATTGGCTCCAGATCATCTACACAAGTAGCCCATCAAAAGTTATTCAGGGTTTTGTAGAATATTGAACGGTGTTGCCATGGCAACCCTCTGAATTTGGACTTTTTTCAATTTCAAATTCACAGACATTCTAAACATCAGCCCCTGGGCTGTGCTTTCTCTATGTACCTGAAAATGTGCCTGCTGATGTAAAATGCTAACATCTACAAAAAAGTCTCTTGGACCGATAGCCGAAACACAACAGGAAGTCAGCCACGTTCACTTTAAAGTGTCATTTTTGCAGCATTTTTCGCCTTTTCCAGGCCTTTTTGCCTCAACTCCTCCTAGGGCATTTGACCCAGTGAGACCAAAATGGCTCCAGATCATCCACACAAGTAGCCCATCAAAAGATATTCATGGTTTTGTAGAATATTGAACGGTGTTGCCGTAGCAACCCTCTGAATTTGGACTTTTTTTCCATTTCAGGCCCAGATAGGTTCTAAACATCAGCCCCAGGGCAGTGCTTGGTCTGTGTACCTGAAATCGTGCATGCTGAAGTAACATCCTAAGATGTACAAAAAAGTCTCTTGGACCGATAGCCGAAATCCAACAGGAAGCCTGACATGTTCTAATTAAGGTGTCATTTTTGCAGCATTTGTCACATTTTTCAGGCCTGCTATTTGAATCATCTTCTACTACAGCTTTTCATCCAGTCACACCAAAATGGCTCCAGATCATCTACACAAGTAGCCCATCAAAAGATATTCATGGTTTTGTAGAATATTGAACGGTGTTGCCGTAGCAACCCTCTAAATGTGGGATTTTACTCATATACCACAGTGCACCAAATTGTTACATCTCTGACATACATTGTCCGATCTGCCTCAAACTTCACAGGCTTAATGGGAGGGTAAGGGAGACTGGACACACCCCTCTATCAGCTTTGTTTCACACTCATAACGCCACCTAGTGGCAACAGGAAATCAGTAGGACACTGATACTCATCATCCTATGGTCATTACAGTTTCATTGATGGCTGCAGGCATTACATAAAGCATTGTGACATATTAATTAGTGGGCACTCACCGACGCCACCTAGTGGAAGCGGGAGACGATCGACGCGAAGTACGGCTAGCCTGCTGAGCTGTCAGCAGCCGGGTGAGCCAGCTACTCTCTCGTCTGCGAGAACCTCCGAGCGCGGTTCGGCTGGAGCGTGCCACGGGTCGACGCGCGGCTTGGCTGGAGCGCGCCAGGGGTCGACGCGCGCCGGGTGCGAGGGCCCGCTCATCGCCGCTTGCGGCTTTAATTTTTTTTGCATTTCACTACTCTGCTTTTAGTCTGCTGGTTTCTTCTTTTTAAACCACGGTGGTTTTAGGACATCCTCACCACCATCCCTGTTAATAAAAAGTCCTTATCAAGTAGGTGGCACAGCTACTATTACATTTAAAATCTGAATCTTTGTTTCTTTCTGCTACATGATTTAAATTTGTAATCATTTCTGTGCTGTGAAAGTCAAAATAAAGTTCTCATGTTTTGTACAAAGGCATTAAAAACTCAAGTGATACTGCAGCTATTGTATTGTTTCATTTCACAAAAGAGGAAAAAAAAACTGTTTTTGAACATAACCATGGAAACAGCATCTAAGCTTCAAGCTCAAAGTTGACATTTCCCATGGCAGCTGCTGGCTAGCTAGAACTGGAAAGGTGAAATTATTACAGACACACTATAAATTCCTGTGAGGCCCTATGGACTCCAAAATGTCACACTGTGTATCCGTATAGAGAATGGTTTTCACTCTGTTTCTATTAGGTCCAAAACTATCAGTATTAACAGTTACAGCTAACAGTCTCTTGATAAATGTGGCTTTTGGGAGGACACATGATCCCATTAAGTTTGTTTGTTTCAGAAAGAGGAGCTATACAAGGGTAAATGTCAATAATGTCTTGTTTAAATGACTTTTGTAATAAGCAGTTTGGTCAGATAATATGATCAGCAGGAGATGAGTAGCAACCAGTAGAGCCTCCCTGTTTGATTAAAACTTTCACTCTTCATCAGAGTGAAATGTTTTACACTTGGTAAATTTTTTTTAAATTAAATTTACTGTCCAGTTTTGAAATGCTTCTGTAACATGTCTTCTTTCAGACTATGAAAGTCTTAATCTTTTGTCTGTTGGATATGTATACGAACTATTGCATGTTTAATAAGATGACACCTCATTTGCATATTCCAGCATAAATATATTTCACCTTGAAACCACCCTGTTGATTTCCTACATAACTATACTAACCATAGTGACTGGTAGCAACCTCCAGCAGTCACTCACCAACCTGTCTGGGAGTTTCCCTAGTGACCGTTGGTACCAGGAGGCCAGCAACTGGTCTTTAAGCCTATGTGACTGGGGCCTTACCTTTTTAACCACAAGTTCTGAACAAACAAACAAAAAATTATGCCAATAAAATGAAGGAAAAGTATGCAGATTAATGCATATTTATAAATATACTGCATCATTTGCATATTTAAAAGTAGACAATTAAGAAAACCTGACACAAAAAATACGTTGGAAGTTTCATGGTGATACCATGTTTCATCAGTTATTACCCAGTTCACCCCTTATAGAAGTATTTTAGAGACCTGTGTGAGTTTATGTATGTACATTTTGAGTAAGTACGATGCATTCTCATACTCTGTAAAAATTAGATTTTTTGGGGGGGGGGGGTAGCTGACAAAGAAATAAGACTTCTCAGTTGTAGTGTTGCTACTTTGGTTTATAGGAACTGTAGCTGAATATATTGAAGTTTTAAAAATCATTGGACACACAAATGAAATTATTTTTTGGTTAACAGGCATTATTTGCCAGGGGTGATCTGCTTGCCTGATTGTTAGGGATATACTCTAATTCCAATATCTTGGGTTTGATTCCTGGCATGGGGACATCTGTTTCTTGCCTGCACTCTCAACTGTTAAATAAAGGGGACAATTACTTAGCTTAAATCAGTCTTTATCTGTTAAAAGTTCTGTTAAAGTTTTTGATGCATTACAGCATGTCATTGCTGTGTAATGTTTTAGTTTAATGTGAATGTTTAAGGTCAATAATAGTATATCCAACCCACATCTAAATCTTGACGTCGAAATCTTTCGAACCCTTCTGCACAAAGTCAGATTTTTAATCTTTCAGATATGTAGCCAACTCCAAGACAGACACATTCTCCTCTCCTACTGACAGCACAAAATCAGCAGCATGCTATTGGAGCCCAGTAAAAGGCTTCCTCCTGGTCATTGCCTCTTCACACTGACACTCTGTCTGCTGTCTGCATGAATGTGTCTGAGTATGTGGGCTGTGTTCAGCACTGCCATGCGTTTGCAGTAGTCAGTTTGTCTTTCCTCTCCTAGAGGCAGGCCGGTGATGTGTCTTACTGGCAGTGGTGTAGCTTCAGCACAGACTCAGACTGGCTAAAGTCTCTTCTATGATCACTTAATTAATGCCCAAAGTATTGATATTGCCCAGAAGTTGACATTTTTACTGTCTGTTTGCAAAGAATTCTATTGGTTCTACTAATGTGTAATTTTCCCTTTTGGCTGCAATGTAGTCTTCCATGTCTTCCCCTATTTTAATTGTACAATAACATGTAGTGAGGTTTAACATTTCTTTAGACCCACTTCATACCTATTTACCTCTTGACCAGTCAAGTAGCAATTAATATGAAATTACTGCAAACTTAAACACCAATGATACCTAAAGGTATTTCGTCTTGATGGCTTTTTATGACTCACACAGTGTGTTTAGCTAATTTGTTATAGCCCCCATATAGCACTGGTAACAGAAAAACCTTTAGCCAATATATAAGAACGACTCATCCAAATAACATCATACCAGCACTGCACTTACCGTATTTTTCGGACTATACGTCGCTCCGGAGTATAGGTCGCACCAGCCAAAAAATGCATAATAAAGAAGAAAAAAACATATATAGGTCGCACTGGACTATAAGTCGCACTTTTTTTTGGGAAGGGGGGGGGGGGGTTGATAGAATCCGAGACCCAGAGCAGAAATTCCATCTTGAAAGGCAATTTAAAATAATAATGGATTAAAGAACAGGACGAACACGGTTACGCCTACGTTATGCTAACGTAGCACATTCAGCTACATGACGCACAACGAACACGTGTTCTGTATGTTAACGTAACATTAAGTTATTCAGATAACCATAGCATAAAGAACATACTAACAAGTTAACCAAACCATCAATCCATTGAATTCTTCATCCTCGGTGTCACTTCTAAACAATTCCGTACACTCCGTAGACGAAGCGCCGCTTCCTCTTCTGTGTCGTGTTAGTCAGACTCGTCGTCAGCTGCAGTTCCAGTTATTCCAGCCTTTCTGAATCCCAACAGGATGGTTTGGTTGTCACTGAAGCCCATGTTTTCTTGATCCATTCTCCCAGTTGCCGTTAAGCTGTGCTCTCCATCCATCATCCACTGCGCCCACAGGTTACGCAAGACTGCCTTAAAGCTGCAGTTCACGGAGATGTCAAGTGGCTGGAGTATTTTGGTTCATGTGTTATAAATGTCACATGTACGTTGCTCCGGAGTATAGGTCGCACCCCCAGCCAAACTATGAAAAAAAGTGCGACTTATACTCCGGAAAATACGGTACTTGGATCCAAAGCAACATAACAGTTTTCAAATTGTTAGGCCTCAGTCACACAGATCTAATTTTGACCAGTCAGTGATCCCCTGGCAATCACAAGGGAAAAAATGCATATCTCCCAATCAGTTGGTGAGTGATTGATGGAGGTTGCTAGCAGTCGCTAGGTGGAACTGGTCACAAAGTGCTGCACTGCAAACCTCCTTGTGATTGCTTTGGTCTTTAATAGATCGCCACGGTCGCCCATAGTTTGTATGGAAAACAATGACTTGTCTGCAGACATTCACCAACTACTGATCTAGATCTACTAATCTACTATTTACCAAAACAATCACAAGGCTTTTATCACTGAAACTGAAAACAAAAATTCGCAACTGAAAATCTTGAGACCAAAGGAAAGGTTATTCTACATTTGAAATGCTTATTTGTGCTACATGGGCTTATTATTTTTTTTCTATCAGTATTTTATTTCCCCCTGTGATTAAATTTAAATAGAAAACTGTTGAACAATAAATTCTTGAACATCTTTGAGCCATGCTTTTTAACAAAGCCTCATAAATAGTCCATGGCAATCTGTATCTTGAAAATAGAATGCAGTCCAATGCGAGAGCTCAGCCGAGACAAAAATATGCCGTCAGAAAGGTGTTGACGGAGCTGTGTGTTATTAATGTTTTAGTCTATAGTGGTCCTGAACTTAATATTATCCATTATTATCCTCAAGTTTTTATGATCTTGCAAAAACTTTTTCCAATTTTATGGCATGTTCATCACTCAGCAAGACACCTGTCTGGTTTAACCAAATTCCCTTCATAATACAGTTTAATTTCACGCTTTGCCCTGTGATTTCTCATCATCTTGGCCTATTCTAGTTTCATCCTATCCAATATTGGTTTAATCCTCCAAGTGTTAATATTTCTGTTCATCTTTGCTCTGTCACAACTAATGATCATGTTAAATTTTTATCTTGATAATGGTTTTTTGTAAGTGTCAAATACAATCAAAAGACCTTTTTTCATTTTATTTTATTTATTTTTTTGGACGACACCTAAATTTTCCAGACTGCATAACCTTGTTTGACTCCAGGCCGGCCAGTGGTTTAGCAGCCTTGCGCACTCTGATGTGAGCTTTTCATCTAATAGGCAACTGCACACAGCCTTAGAGAACCATTCACATTAGGGTTGAAAGGAGCCTCTAGCAACAGCCCCACAGTCTGACTGGAATATCAATCCATCCCTTCTACCTTTTGATTCAGCCCCCGCACCTAGACCTCCTTAGAGTAAAGACGAGGATGAGCAGACTGCAGGAAAATACAAAGGCTTCAAGAAAAGAAACTGCATAATAGCAGTCCAGCTGTGCTGAGGAAGAGATGGTGATATTGCAGAAACAATAAGCCACAGAATTGTTAATAGAATGTAATATATTATCCTGCGTGTTTACAGTATGTGTATATAAACACACCGTAAAAGGTATTTTATATACAGTATGCTATTTGTACACTTGATAAAATGTTCACATCTCATCACTGCAGATATTCTTATACTTTACAAATATCATTCTGGAACAGATTCCTTGCTCACAGTGGGATATTTTTGCGCACAGCTGTGTTTTGTTACTTGCAGCTTTTACAGTAGGGGCATCTATTCATTTGGTTTTGTTAATAAAACACAGATGAATACACTATTATTCAGAACACTTTTGATGCCTTCTGATTTGATTTTAATGTTGGTAGGCTGCATGTTTGGTAGACGTATTCTACATTTTGCCCATGTCAGCTTATTTTGTATTCCACACAAACATTTGCAGTTCAGCCCAATAAAATCCATTATTCCTAGCCACACAGGGAAGGGTCATTCAAAGTCATGTTCTTGTTCAAAGCTATAATTTCTAGAGATGGGACATTTTGTGGGAGCAAAACACAACATAGTCTGCAAACAGAAAAGTTGCAGAACAGCTGTAAATGGTGCCGACTGGACAAGACAATTGGATTTAATAACAATAAAAAGTTAATTGACTTTACCACAGCTGTGATTCGTCCTGTGTTAGACAAAAATCCCTCAGAGAAAAGGATTGAAGTCCCGTTCATAACTTTTGTGAAGGTTTTATTTTAGGGTAGTTTTTGAAGGTGAATCTGGCTTTACTGCTTAGTATGGGTGAAAAATTATGGCAACACAGGCCAGAACAGTACGATATCAGCAAAGACTTCAAATGTTTTTGATAAATTTGTTTGTTCTTCTCAGTTGACTGGTGGCATTTGCACACTTATTTTTCTGTCACTGTCATTTTTCTCCTCATGCATCAAGTCATCACACCGTCAGGGCTATTACCTAGCTGGCTGTCACCAGCTGTCACAGAGCTAAAATGATCAGAGGATCAGTAGATCGAAACAAAATCAATCTGCAACACTTCTACATGCTTGCGAAGGCCAAATGCCCAGAATTGTTTTGGTCCATTTCCTCTGATGTGAAAATTTCTATTTGATTTTTTTTTTTTCTTCAATCATCATCATATGGTGACTATCTTGAAGGACTTTGTAGTGTTGGTCAAACAAAACTAGTCATTTGAAGGTGTACATGTTAATTGAGTTTTTTATACTGTACCTAACCAATGATTATTCAATTACTCACAAATAATATTTGTTGAATTCTAGTTCTCACAAACTGAGATAGAGTTGTCTGACATAATCGTTGTGTTCCCAAAACCACTCTATCCATCAAGACATTAACAGAGACCTATGGGGTGTCCTGTGCTGTCTTACACTGGGATATTTACAGTTGATCCTTTGAATGGATAGGTTTCAGGGTGAGGTCTCCATGGACCTGGCTTATTACTGCTTTGGGCTCCTGGTTGTGCTCCTCAACCAGTTTTTGAGGTAAGGCAGGGCTTAATGGCATGCTGGGGCAGGTTGCTGCCGTCTGGAAGTGTCATTGTCATGGGGGTTTTGGTTGGTCTGCCAGGATTCCCAGCAAAACACTGCATTCTGCACCAGAGAGCAATGTTATTCACTTCATCTGGCAGTGATTTAATATTTTGGCTGGTGAGTGTATAGCTTTTATTAAACATCCATGGCATGGTCATTATGGCTTTGTCCTTTTTGGTTGGCTTATGAAAATATGCCTTTCCTCTGTTCAAGACAAATCACAGTAGGAGAAAGAGGGAAGGAGAGTGGCATACTTCATGTCATTTCAGTCCTATTAGACAATTAGCTGGATATCATTCATCACTGTGTCCCTTTGTGAAATGAGTCCGACCATGAAACACTGGAGAAGAAAATGGTCAGACTTCCATCACCCTGTCACTCACTCTCTCTCGAGGGGAGAGGCACCGCTCTGTATGTTACTGGTTCATTTGTCTCCCCAAGCGCCTTCATTGTCCTGTCTTTGCCCTGGAGTCTGCAATGAAGGCTTGATCTCTTAATGGGGCTTTGCTGTTTGCCTCCGCCTACTTGTACCGGGCTCAGCTTTGTGCTTCCTTCCTAAAGAGGTTTAGCCATAAAAGCAGGGTCGCTGCCCCCTCTCTGCATTATCACTCCAAGGAACTTCCTTACTGTAGGAGTATGTGTGAGTGGAAGTCTTCTTTTCTGCTCATCACTCCATCCAGGGTTCACTGTGCTTGCCGAAGGTGGTGGGTGGGTGTGCTAAGATGGCAAGAGAACTGAAATGGAACTCCCAGATCTTACCGCCTACGTGCCGTTCCCTCATAAAGACACCATTTCTTTTTAGTCTGGCTATCTGCCTTCTCCATGTCAGCATGGTTGTCAAGCTTTGTGTGATCTGCTGTGACTCATTCATCATTCTGGAGAGCACTGATGTTGCTCTGCTTTCTTTGCAGATACAGCAGGGAGTGAACACTTTGCTGTTGCTTTAGGTAAATGCATTCTGCGCTCCTCTAAGGGCTAATGACTTCTCTTACTTTCCTGGAACGTATTATCTGAAAAATAGTTATGTTTAGCCATGCAGTATTTTTGTGGAAATGTGAACTCCTCTAGTGGCATAATAGAGATGGTACTTTAATGTAAATTTATCTTTTTTAAGAGTTTTTTTTTTTTTTTTTTTTTTAAACCCAGAACAGGATTATCCTATTTTGCATAGTATCCATATCATTGAGCTCACCATTTCAGTAAAGGTGACGAGTTCTTGCATGAATTGAGTAGTATAACAGTAGGATAGAAATCAAAGAATGAACATAAGAATAGATAACCCAAGAGGCGAATACTGATAGAAGTCATGATGACATATTTTCAGTCTGCCATACTGGTAAAATTTCATGGATGCTGACAGATTTTTTTTTTTAATGCTATAAAATGGATAATGTTGACTGTGGAGTCTTTTGAGCACAAGTAGTAATGTAGAACATTTTCTTTATGAGTGGGCCCCCATTTTGTTTGCACTGTGCATATAAGTGTGTGAAAGTGGGCGCGTGCTTCCATTTTACGTACTCTACTATTCTGACTGCTGGTTGCAGGGGTGTGCAAAGAAATCATAGCAATATACAAGCAATATAGAAAAAAAAAATGAAACCGGCTTTGCATATATTCTGTTGGAAAGAAAACATCTCAAGGGCAAACGCTGAATATAAAGTTAAATGTTATTTTAAACCTTTAACTTCTAATAGCAAGCACTATAGTGGATGTCAGAATGTTTTAGCACCATGAATACATTTATTTTTTTCAGTAAATAAAATGTGATAAAAGCCTTTCAGTTGAAACAAATTAGGGAAAGAAAGGCTAGCCTACACGTGATATATTCTGTCTGATAATTCCCCACATTTGTGTGTTAATATCTGTCTCTTTGTATCCCCATTTCCTTTTAAAAATATGAATAAGTCCTCCTTTGCAGCAGATTTTTTTTTTCTGATGTATTATACAGCAGAATCTGCTCTCTTCAAAGAGAATTTTTGCAACAGACTGTATCATCATAAACCACAGACCATCTGAGTCAAATCTGTTGGTTTAATGCTGGACAAAATACTCAGGTCAGAGGCACCTTAACAGGAGACACCATCTATATGAGAATTTTATGATCTTCAGTTTATAGCAGGCTTTTTGAGCCCTGAAATTGAGTAGAAATTGAGTTCTCTCATTCCAAACATTTTTATTTGTGATTGAGGATATAATTTGGTTTGTCTCCAAGCAGCACCAGGACAGATGACAATCTCTCATCTCCTGTACTACGAGTTAGCGTTAGCTCATCTTGGCTCTAATGATAGTTGGCAGTCTTCATATCTGCGGAACACTTTGCTATCTCCTAGTCAACAGGCACTTTACAATGTCCGTGCCTGCTTATTGAAATGTCAGAGCTGGACAGTAAGTGGAGATATATACAGGCAATGTTAATTAAAATTTAATCACCACACTTTATTGTCTGTCATTACAATGAAGACATCATAGAATATATTATAAAAGGCCACTCTGCAGTACTGATGTTCCTCCTTCCAGTACTTTCCTGTATGGCTAAAATGCATTGCTTTGTGCTTTAGTTCATTTTGATGGCTTTGATATGATACCTGATATCCACTGCAGTGCACTAATGCATTCACTTTCTGTTTTATTGACCAATGCCATTTCCTGCTTGCCTAAATATATTTACCCTGTGCATGAATGTGCCGAATGCCAAAGATCAGTAGCGTTTTGCAAAAATAGTGAAACTTCCTCTAAAATAACTACAACAGATATTGATGATGCAGTTTTTGGTTTGTTTTTGTTGTTGTTGTTGATTGATTTATCATTTTACAATTTAATTATTCCCTTTTAAGATATTTTGTTTTAAAAAAACTGATATTTCCACATTTTCTTAGCACAGTGAATTACAAGGTAGTATTGATACAAAGATGCGGGCCATGTTGAGCTTTCATAAATAGTCAAGTATCTGGTCATTCATATAATGGATAGTTTTCAGTTGAGAATGTGGGATTTTTTTATTTATTTTTTTGCTTTTGAGCCCTTTTCCTCTGTTGATGAGCCGTGATTCTGCATTTTCTGTTCCTGTTTACCCCCCTTGAAATGCTTACGTTCAATTCTGCAGTGTGTAGCTGTGCAGTCATATATTAGGTTTGACAACTGGTGTTACATCACAGCATTTTCCATGGTATATGACACATTTCTATATTGATTTCTCCCATTCCCAGCAGTAGCAGCAGCATTAGTAGGTTTCTCTTCCTGCCACTGCAGACACTTGCTTTATATTGGCAATATTTCACGGTGAGCACAACACAAACATTCCAACATAACATTAAAGTTTTATTTTTGTGCAAGGTTGAATTGCCACACTATTGCAGTTTCATCTAGTTTCTCCTGTTCACTCTTGAAAATTTTATTTCAAGGTCTTGCAATTCAGTTTTACTTTTTCAGATATCACTGAAGATGCCAGCTAACCCTGGCTGGCATCTTCACATGGTGCCCCACCCCCTCGGCAAGCACACAAAAGTCCCAGTCTTCATAATTTTTGACATTTAGCTTCTCTTTTCCACAATGTTTGTATTAAAGCATGTTAAAGTTATGTTAATGTTCACTTACAAAGCTGTATGCTTCCATTCTTTATATTTAAAAAAACAAGGATGTAATACAAGAGAACAAAGGTCACAGTGAAGGGCATAAGCCAATCATCAGTGCCTCAAACAGGGCAAAGGTTGAGTATCGTGGGTTCACAAAGTTAAGCTCTGCCGTAATTCCAGCAGATCAGCTGAAACCCTTCTAATCATCCACTTAATAAATCACGTATCGACTGAGCTAATGCAGCTGCTTTAACTGCAAAAATGGCCCTACTCTTTTTAAGGTATATCTGACTTAATCAGTGTCTGGCTGCAGTGCTCCAGTTGGAGAAGTATGCTCTTCCCATTTTATGCTTTACATAGATATGCTGTGATTGTATGAATTATAAAGTGCTATAATTCTGGGCATGTTAATATGAAGGAACGTTTCTGGGACCTGGCCTGAGAGCATTCTCTCCCTTATTCTTGTTGCAGTTTGAATTCAGTTTGAATTAGAACATTGTTTGGATTGGATTTGTCGGGCTCTAGCTTTGGGATAGGTAAATTTTGTCTTATGATCTAATCTTATAAGTGGATGTGGAGGTCTTAGAACAAACCTGTCATGGTGGAGAGAGGACTCAATAGGCAGATGGTAAGTAATCACTTCAAGGGCTTTATTAATCATGCAAACAGTTTACAGAGGTTTATCAACAATGGGTGGAGGGCAGGACTCTTCTGGGGATGCTCCACCAAGCTTAATGCCTCACACGAGTTGATCCTTGACCCACGCTCCACTGTGCTGTGCCTCGTACTCTGGTGTCCCAGCCTCTAGAGAGATAAGGACACAAAGAATGAGTTGACGTTCCACTTACAATAACCTGCTTCTTACTGACTGGGGGTAAGCAACAATCCGGCGTCAAGTGTAGGACCTCCTCCCCATAAATAGACTGGGTGACGATCGAATTGCCAAAAGCTGCGGAACCAGTCGCGGTCACAGGCAGCTGAGGAGCAGAAGGTCTGCCTCTACAACACAAGGATTGGTTAGTGGGAAGGTCAGAGTACCAGACAGAGCAAGGAAGCAGGATCCGTGACAAAACCCATATAACCAGATGTAATGACTTCAGTTAGAAATTCTAGTCTTACTTTGATTGTAGTGTTTCTGACTGAAATGGTTATCATTTGGTTTGGTGACTCTGCAGTAAAACTCAACCTTAATGAAACTGAGTTCTTTCTCCCCATTTGTCTTTATTACCCTCCATTGATGCTTTAGGCTTAGGACATAGTATTGATGTTTCCAATCAGAAAATTTTTTTTCTGTAGAAACTACAAGTGACTACAGATGGGGTAACAGTATTTATTTTGAAAGGCTAAAATGAAAATCACTCTTAAGATGGGCAATTTCTTCATTGGTTCCCCAATGCAGCTGGTATATTCAGCATAAATTTAGAACTGCTGATATCCTTGTTGTCGTTGCCATGGCAGTTGATGTGCTTCACGATGTAGAAAATTTGCTTTTGCTGTACAATAACTCTACCGTGTCCCCTGGGCATCCCTCCTCAAATATAGTGCCGTTGTTCTCTGTTTCTTAGCAGCAGCTGTGGTGGTTGATGTTAATGGAGGAGATGAAATGCTGTCTTTCACCTCATCAGGAACTTAATTTTTTTTTTTTTTGGCTATCCTTGTCCTTCACCTAGTCTGTCAAGTTACGGCTATTGATCTCTCAGATATGCATTATTAATCAAAAAGTTTAGTGCTTAGTTTCAAGGCTGCATTGCTGAAAAAAAAAAAGGTATCAGACTTGTCCTTATAACTCTGAGTGCATCGCCGAATATAGGCTTTCCAGGTATGTTGAAACTTGATACCTCATTGCTTTTGGAGTGTTAGGTAAGTGTTGGCAGGCTCTATGGCTTCAGAAGGCTTTATAAATCAGTGTAAATTCATGTCTTTCTAACTAAAGCTGTCAGTTGTCAATCTTATCATTTATCAGTTTTTCTTGACTGAAACAGTTCCTTTTATTTTATTTTATTTTTATTTTTTTCAGCTCCTGGAAGGCAGCTTCACATCCCAGGTCAGCCATGAAGTCGATGGGCTTATCTTCCAGCCATGTGGGGTAAGTCTTCACCGACGTGTGACAGTTTGTCATTTTTCAAACCCTTAGTCCCATTGCTCCAGGTTGATTGTCAGTCGCTGCTTTGTCTTCCTACAAGCTCCTACAAAAGAATTGAACAGCTTGTCACTACCACCCGCCGTTTGTCACTCTCTGTGCCAGGCTTGCCCTCGGTTATTGTAAAGGAAACTGCACTACATGAATTCACATTAACACAGGCCTCCTTGTTAGACATTGCACAGAAAACTTGACACATAGTGTTTTCTGCTACAGCCTAAACGGCCTTGGTTGAAATATTGATTTTTTTTGGTGTTATGACAGGAGAAAATCGTATGACAGTAATAATAAAACACCTATTTTCATCTGCTGCCATTGATTCATGGACTTCTAATCCACTGCAATATATTCTACATACATCTACAATATGATCTACATGTATTAATGCATGTATTATCTTAGAATCAGAAGAATTTATTATCATTATATGTCAGATATACAATGAAACTCATCATGGCACAGATTCAGCAAGGTGATGGAAACATTCCTCATTCCAGTTTTTGTTGTGGCACCCCAAATTAGCCATGTGCTTATTGTGCTGTTTAGCCGTGTGGGGCTGTTAATGCCTGGTTAAAAGCAGACTTGTTTGCTTAAAGCTGTAATGTTTGAGAGAGAGTGAAACAGCAAATGCATCAGAGTAACAAAATGAGCTTAATTTTTGTTCAGGTTCCAATTATCATATGGTGTGTGCCATATAATATACAGCATGAACCTACTGCCAGGTCACTTCTGATGAATTTGTATATTTTTATAGCGCTGATTAAAACATGCACAAAGAGAAAATGAAATCCATTTGCAATCTTATATTGTACATGACCAAGTTGAATGTTAGTGCTCTCTGACTAAATGTAACTATGAATATTTTATTGTTTTGAGCCATGAAAAAATGTTTGTGCTCTTTTGGATTCTGGGCACAACTTTGAACAGTGAGGGAGTGTTTCATAATTACAATAAGAACTGAAGAATGTTCTTGGTCAGATTAAATCCAGCTGGTTTGCATGTAAGGAACTGGGCAGTTATTATTTTGTATTTAGACACCTGCTTAGCTTTTGTTTTGACTCTGGAAATATCTAAAAATCTCTTCGCTCAAAGATAAATAGCAGGAAATGCAGATGTAACTTTTCAGCTTTGGCTACAGCCTAATCAGAGATGTTAAATAAGGCATGTTGGCATATGACATGTGATTTCAGAAATGTATTACATTGTAACATTTTTGGAAAATTGTCTAGTTTCTCACACATTACAACTGATGATAACCAAGATTTCTTCTACCCTTTTTTCTAATGTAGCTAAATTACATGGCAGTTAATAAGCTTCTAAAAATCCATTTATAGACGTTTTCCTGAAATTAGTACAATAATAAGGCTCTGTTCCCATTAACATAGCTGTATGGAAGCCATTGAATTGCAATTAAGATGATTTGCATCAGAGCTATTGCAGTTAAAACATCGTTTTGTAACAAATCCAGTCAACACACAAACTAAAGGGATGTGAATAGCATGATAAAAGCCAACATTATTCATACAAATGTGCAACTATTAAAAAAGACACTGGATTGCTTTCCTTAGGCCTCATTCACAGTCCTATAGATCAGTCAGCGGCCCCCCCTGGCAAACTCTGCTTCTGGTTTGCATCGCACTCGTCACAGTTTCCTAACTGCTTAGGGAGTAGTTGGTGAGTGTTTGCAGACAAGTCGGCATCTTCCACCCAAACTAGGGGCAAACAAGGCAACCTACTAGTGACCAAAGCAATTGCAACAAGGTTTTTGGTGTTGCACTGTATACCTCCTTGTGACCCATTTCACTTAGTGACAGCAAGCAACCGTCTAGGAAATACACATTCTTCTCTAGCAGTAAGTGGTTACCAGGGTGTCTCTGACTATTCTCTAGGCTTGTGTGACTGAGACTTTAGCAATAGATTTCACAAAGACTTCCAGTGACCTCCAACAATTACTCCCCACCTGGTCAAGGAATACACATTTTTCTGGCAATCGCCAACTAGTCTGTAAGCCTTTGTGGCTGGGGACTTAAGTTAGGATTATAATTTCAGATAGTGAGCGAGAAGGTCCATGCAGATGTCCACATGTCAGGCTGTTTTATGTGATTAGTGGACTCATCCACAGATAATTTACATTACAGTGCACATACTGCACATGCGCCCCAGGCGTCAGATTTCTAGCTGACTTCAAAGAAGAACAATTACTCAGCCGTCGGGCCTCCAACTGTCCATGTCTGCAACAGAGCGTAATCTTGGCCTTTCCAGGCCCAGTGTCCCAGGTCGTCTATTCTTCTCTAACTCTGATTACACCTACAGAAATTCAGTTCTAAACTTAAAATTTAGAAAATAAGAAGAGCATAAGAACTAAACTCCACTTTTTGGTCACAAAGTGTGAGCATAACATCTCTGTTGATCACAAATAACCATAACTCTAAGATTCAGGGGGTTTGGAAATGCAAAAAAAAAAAGAAAAATTCTGGATTGGCCACAGATTTAACCACGAAACAGTCTGTGTATTTCTCCCTCTTGCTGTTTTTTGTGATTTGAGAAATAATTATCATTTAGGATAACTGTAGCTATACCCATCATGCAGCAACAGTTCTCAGGAGACACAGCTGTGCTTTTCTTCCACCATCTGCATTCCTAAGTAGATGTTTTACAGAGCTTGCTTAATGGATGCATCACTGCCTCAATCAGTATGGCACCATAAATGTCTTTTTTTTTTTTTTTTTTTGCATGTGTGCTTGGTCCTTGTACAATTTAATCTTTTTTTTTTTTTGTATTTGTATTTTGGGTATTTAGTGTGTGCTTGGTTTACCCTCTTCTCTCACATATAAGAAGGAATTCTAATTAGGCCCGAGCCTCCCGAAGGGATCGATGAGGTTTATTATTTATTATAGATTTAGGTTTATTATTTCTACAGTTGATTTGTTCTTTTTGTTTTGTTTTTTAAACTCTCAGGAATATTATTCTGTATGTTTGGGGAAATATAAATTAATTTAAAATAGGATGCAATCTCAGGCATGCACCTCATGCAAGCAGTTTTCTTTGTTTTTTATTTTTTGTTTTGGATATTGTATTTATTATTACGAATGGTTTGGGATTCAGAGCACTATAGGTGCTTTTTCTTTGTGCATCCAATCACTGATTTCTGTTCATGTGGTCATCTGTAGTCTCACTGAAATTTGATATGGAGGAAAGTGTTGAAAGCACACCGGCCCACTTGACGTCATGATGCATGTGTCTGAGAATTTTAAAAACCATCAGAGGAAAAGGCAACATCATCTGCATCCCAGTCATGGATTAGGACGATGCTGTCAACCTCTGTTTGTTTTGGAAGCCGTGGTTTACAGAATTGAAATGATTGCTGTTCAGCAGGCAGAGAAAGAATCATCTGGTGCAAATGATCTCTCAATGATAAAACTGATTGCGTAGACAGATCATTGTTCAAACAATTTGATTTTGTTGTCAGGTGCCTTTTTTTCACCCCCACTCCCTTGTATAATTCTCACTTTTGAATTGGATAGAAGTCCTTTTAAAGCACTGCAAGTCTGTGAACTGTGAGATTTTCCATGTGTCTGTGCTCAGTTTGATTTGTGATTGAAATGCTGCTCTTTAAGTAACATTCTTCAGCTGTTTCACATATCTGCAAGTGAAATCTCACCAAATCTGAAGGTCAGCAGCTACTTCCTGCCTGCACAGCCAAGTAAATTAATGGGCTGGGAACCAAAAACTTGACAAGTGTTTGACTTGTCGATGACGCAAATAGAAATTATATGGAAAATATTATTTAACAATATCTGTCTTTATTTTATTTTTTTTTTAGAGTCTGTCTGAAAATATTAAACAAAATTCTTTCCATCTGCCCTAGATGGAGAGAAATAATCATCTACTCCTGCTTTAACAGGAGTAAAACATCTAAACACTCTCAACATTATGATAGTAGCCTGGGTACAATCTCAACAGGTAATAATTAAAGCAGTCATAGATGGTACCCAAGGTGGGTAACAGACACCACACTGACAACATGTTCCACATATTGCAAATAGGAATAATGTGCACCTGCTGTTTTGAGGCCTATTTGAGAATAGTTTGCTGACGTCTTACTGTGTGATGAAAGTACTATAGCTCTCTGTTTCACCTTATTATAGCAACCTAGAACAGAAATTACAGTGTAATCCCACCTCCAGCTTCATGTCTTTCTATGTTTTTTGTTTTATTAGAATAAAAATTCCATGTTGCTATACTTACATTTTGGATAACAGAAGAGTTGTTTCTGTAGTCTAAATGGCAATCTAAGATCAAGGTGCAAGTCGATAATATGTGATGGCCTGCACTAAATGAAACTTGCTACCTGAGAAGAAATTTTCCAAGTTCCAGATGTTTACAGTGACGAATTAAGTATTAAGACATTTTATAATGGCAGATAACACTATATGGACAAAAGTACTGGGCCGCCTACACATACACCTACAGGAACTGCTTGGCCATGGAAACTCATGTCATGGAGCTCCTGGAGCACAGTTTTTGTGCTGATGTTAATGCCAGGGGAGGTTTAGAGCTCTGTAGTTATTGAGTCAGCAGCATGTCGGTGAGTTTTATGTACTATGCAGCCCAGCACATGATGCAGCAGATCATGTAAATTGGTCTGCTGCATCATGCTTGACTTTATACGCCTGTGTGACAATGGGACTCATAACATCTGAATTCAATGATAAAGAGGTGTGGCCCAATACTTTTGTCCATATAGCTATGTGGTGATTGGGGTAGCTGCTACTTGGCAACTTTTTCAGTTTGAAATAAATTTTCATGGAAAAAAGAGGAAAATTAAGTGAATCAATTAGTCAGCAATAATGAGTAACGCATAGTCAGCATGTTGTTTTAAAAAAAAACAAAAACAAAAAAAAAAAGCCAGTGCTGTAAAAATCACTTACCACCTTACTGCCTTACTATGTAGACTTGTTGTTCACCATTTGGGTGCCCATTCTGTTTTAGAGACATAGTTTACTTTTCCCCTTTTGTAGAAAATACTATTTAGTACAGAGAGAGACTCTGGCATTAATGCTGTTTATGGTCTATCTCATTTTGACATGAGTTTTGCCAACTAGGAACTGACCACTTGCACATTAGTCACATTTATATTGAGGATGCACACATTCGCCTCAGGACTAATCTTATTTAGTGGATTGCATGCTGGCCAGATGTGACCAGTCTGCTTTAGTGAGAGGTTTGTTTGCCATTTGACTAATAATGCAACAGCTGATACTCACAATATATTAAAGTGAATTCTGTAAGTAGGAAACAGTGCTAGCAGTGTCATTTATGGTTTTCTAATGTCAAACAAAAGCAATTAAAAGTTGTGTTTTGAGTACAAATTGTCCACTTTTTGTAGAGAAGAGTTTTTGCATCATGCATCATTTTTGCATGCTGGCGTTTTTCTGAGTGGACGCCCTTTTTTTGAGAATGGTTTGATAGGCATTTGGCTCAAAGTGCACCTCCTCCACCTTGAAGTTCAAGAGTGGGTCAGACAAGGAAGACTGCCATTACAGTTATTAAAGATTAATGACTGGAGAGAAGCACTTTGGAGAAGTTGTCTAACATTATTTGCAACAGTTTGTAAAAAGGAAAAAAAAATACAGTCGCAATGCGACAAAGAGAGCACTGTTGTCTCGTGTACTTGTTGCCTCCAGATACAGTCGCATTATGGGCTGTGAAATTCCCTTAGATAATAGAAGGCGAAGAGTTTAAGTTATGCACAAGACTTCTGATCTTTGGTCAGCTTCATCCTCAAAGTACATGGTCTTTCGAGTATATTAGTCATTCAATAAAAACACATTCAGAGGTTTAAAGCAAATGCTTTTATTACCAACAGCACCAGAAATCATTAGTATGTACAGAGCTAGTTGCACTGCTTCATATTGAAATTGTTTTTCCAAGCCATTGATTTATGTCAGTATCTACACCACCCTGTGCAACGTTAATCGCTTCTTGTGCGAGTGGGATTAGGGTGGTCTTGGGGTTAATCTCAGCAGGGTCTTACTTCAGTGAATGCCCATTAATGTTAGTACAAAGGTTAGCACCACAGCAGCCATCAGTCACTGGTTGCGTTATCTCACCCAGCACATGGTGTCCTTGGGATATGTTTTCTTTGTTTAAGGAACATCGGACAGAGTTTGAATTAAAAGATTTTGAACAGAATTGCCACAGATGGCAGAATTGCTTATGGGAACACCCCAGATGGTGATCTTGGTGAAAAGAGTACAAAGAAAAAATGTTTGTCTCTTCCAATTTTTTTTTTAAATCACATTTAAACTGTACTCAAAAATTTAAGGCAGTGCAAATAGTGTGATTCTTAAACTGTTTTGACCAGATGAAGGTGAAGCTTTTGAATCATGTTGCTAAAGATTATATAAATCTGAGACAGATATTTGAGTTTGGAGGGCACAGCTTTCATCAGTGTGTATTTTATTTGCACCATAAATCAGTATAATCAGTTTCTATGGACTATCCTATTCTTCAGTCTGTGCCATATCCACAGACAGTTCACCTCAAGATTTTCCCCTGGCTTTTATTCCTCAAGCCTGTTTATCCCAAGACAGTTTTTTTTTTTTTTTAAATGCCACTGCACCATTTTGCATATCAACACCAGAACCCTTTAAAACAGAGACACGCACAGCATCAGTGTGACTCTCAGAGAAACAGACCATTGTGTCAGGGCTGCAACAGAGGGAGCTTTACTCTCGAGATCAGATTTATTGGACATGTCCCGCCTTTTGTCTGTAATCCATAGCGCATTTAAACAGTAAGTCTGCCTCAAAGCAAAAAGCTGTTATTAAATTGAGATGTTAAAAATATATATATATTGTAATCAATGTACTTTGGTGAACCCGTCAATAAGCTTCCTTTTACACTAAATTAGGCATTATACATAAATTAATGTTTTAATAATTATGAATGATTTCTGTTCTTTGTCCTTTTTTTTCAGGACACTTAAGTCGTAATGGATAATTGTGTTGCAATCAGAGATTGGATTTGTTTTGTATTTTCTGTAATTGTCAAATAATCAGTTTATAGATAAAACTGCATTTCAAATTTGTGAGGATAATGCATTTGTTTGCTTAATAAATATAACTTGTAGGAAGAATACAGCAGTATGTTTATTTTAATAGCAAGCCCATGATATTCATTCAATCTTTCTGAAAACATTGATGTGGATTTGGTACATCTTTCCATATTTAGGCTTTAATATCTGTGAAACTGTTCATCTTATTTGGACATTTTTAAAGAGGCGTTGTGTATGAGAAGCTGTAAATGTAATATCTGTCCCCTACCTGAATTCAGATGGATTCTCATAAAATATAGTACACAACATTTCTTTCACATTTAATTGTATTTTCTTGATCATCCTTTGTTTCACCTGGCTTTGTCATCAGTCATTTTGTCCAGTACTTTGTTGTTGACAACCTTGTCTGTACTTTGTGTTTATTGTTACCTGTAATTAAGGCTTTGCAAAGTTGTCAGCATAACTACATCATTAGGTCAGTTTGGTGTGCATGGTCATACCGAAAACAAAGTACAGCCTCTTTCAGTTCTAAGGTTTTATCATGATATTGTATCATGGCAGAATAAAATATCATCTGGTCTTTAGCAGGTCTTAAAATGAGTGAAGTATAACCTTAGACAAACAACAGCAATACATGACATATTACTGCATGCCATTATTTAGTGAACAAAAACTAAAGTGCCAATGCATTGTGTGAAAAGGTAAGTATACCCTCACTGTTTCCACAGGAATTAAGAGGGTAAATAGCAACCAGCTGCTACTTACCCTGTAGTGTGCTTGATTAATTGATCATCAGCAAGTGTGAGCACCTCCTATAAAAGCAAAAGTTTTGGCAGTTTGTTGGTCTGGAGCATTCAGGTGTGTGTTAAAACAATGTCTAGGAACAACATCAGCAGTGATCTTAAAGAAACAACTGTTGCTGCCCAACAACAGTTGGCCAATTTGAGAGCGATTATTCACAAGTGGAAAACATTCAAGATAGTTCCCAGGAGTGGTCATCCCAGTAAATTCATCCCAAGGTCAGACTGTGCAATGCTCAGTGATACTGGGGGGTAAAAACCCAAGGGCTATATCTCAGACTCTACAGGTCTCAGTTAGCAAGTAAAATGTTAGTTAACAACAGTACATTTAGAAAAAGATTGAACAAGTAGGGCTTGTTTAGTAAGGTTGCTAGGCGAAAACCTCTTGGCCATAATGCACAGCACCACATTTGACAAAAACCAAACACTGCATATCAGCGGTCAAGCATAGTAGTGGAAGTATGATGATTTTTGCTTGTTTTGCACTACATGACCTGGGGACCTTGCAGTCACTGAGTTGACCATGAACTCCTCTGTATACCAAAGTATTCTAGAGTCAAATACGAGGCCATCTTTCCCACAACTAAAACTTGGCTGAAATTGAGTCATTCAATATGAAAATGACCCCAAGTCCAGCAGCAAATCTACAACAGAATGGCACAGAAAAAAAAGAATCAAGGCATTGCAATGGTCCAGTCAAGGTCCAGACTTCAACCTGCCTGAAAGGCTGTGGCGGGACCTTAAGAAAGCTGTGCATGGAAAAATGCCTCCAAACCTCAATGAAATGAGGTAATGTTGTAAAGCTAAGTGCGCCAAAAATCCTACACAATGATGTGAGAGACTGTGACTGTGAGATGACTGAGAGACTTTAAGTTATTGCTGTTAAAGGTGGTTCAACAAGCTATTGGATCCTAGGATTACTCTGCTTCTACTGTACATTTGCACTTGGTTTTTGTTAAACACATAGGGACACTCTGTAATATGCATGTGCTGATGTTCATTTGAGGTTGGCTTTACCTAATTTTAAGACTCAGTAAGTACCAGATAATTTTTATGTCCTGAACGTAAAGCCTTGAAAGGAGAGAATTCACTGTAAATTCGTTTTATAAACATTTTATTTTCTTTGGGAAAAATGTGGTTAAGGGCTGCAAGCAAATTTCAATTATATAAGTGGAAGAAAATGGATGGATGGATGGATGTTCAATGAATAAAAACGATTCTCTGCAAGGAAGAAAAAAAAATATATAGATAAATAGATACACACACACACACACACACACACACACACACACACACACATATATATATATATATATATATATATATATATATATATATATATATATATATATATATATATATATATATATATATATATATATATAGCGGGAAAAAAACAGTGGTTTTAAATGTTAGAATTAAGCTTTACTGTTTAGCTCACAGTACTTTGACAGTGAAAATGAAAGAGCTACATTTCTCCCAGTGAAAATATGGATTGCACTAGATCAAATACAAACATTTATTTCCAGACTTTGAAAGTGTAACAAATCTCTGATCTGCAGCCATTCAATAACTTGTCACATTGTCTGTTTGCTGTTTTCTCCCCTAGATTCTCATGTGGTTTCCCTCCCCCCGTGTTATTTATTATATTTGCTGACATCAGTGAAGGTCGACAGTTAAGTCCTAACAGTCACAACAAAGTGTTTAATTGATGCCAAAAGTAGCTTTGTCACAATAGCATCCAGAAAAATATTTTTCTCATAACCTGCCAGGCTCTTAATGAGAACTGTTTAATCTTTTTTTTTTTTTTTTTTTTCTCGTGACTCACTGTCATCATGGAGCTGAAATGTACCTTTAATGCTTGGGTAAAGACTGCAGATGCATTTTATGAGTTGTCTTTCTTTTTTTTAAATTTGCTCTTGAAGTTAAAATGTTTTCTGTGGCACTTTTGTGGACTCCATTTAATTATTTATCTTGGTCCCCGAAAAAGCTGAAGTTTGTTAAAGTAGAAGTGGGAAATGCAAAGTAAGCAAACCTGGCTGCATTGCTGCCTGCAGTGTCATCATGCTGGGATTTCCAAAAGCTGGCCCAATTATAATGTTTAGTATTTTTATCCTGAGCCTTCAAACAAGAGATAAGGAGACCGAGTCTACAGCAGCTGAGGTGTAGGTGAGTTTAAAGAAGAAACCAAATCATATTAAAATAGAGATGGCAAGACATGAGCTATAGACGATGGCTGTATGTTGTTTTCAAACATTTGACGTATTTTCATTTGCTTCATCATATTTCTCTACAGTTTGTTAAACAACAAAAAGAATCCTTTATAGTCAAATGTTACATAGTTTACATAGAGACATGGGTTACTGGCTATTATTTAAGTATGTTGACAAAGGTCATACAAGCTAGCAACAAAATAACAACAAAGAAAGAAGAATCCATTCATACTTGCATTGCCTACACAACAAACTTGTTCCAGCATGAGGAACTAAAAACATGCAGTGCAGCTCTGAACTTTTCTCAACTTTCACAAACACAATTGTTCAAAACTGTCAGAAATGGTATTTAATGTCTCAGATACATTAGAGTAACAATAGGACAGCAGCTTCTTTGTGACTACGAAAGATCGGTGGTTGCCCGGTGATTGCATTGAACTTTTTTTTGTTGATGGAGACCGATTGCAAGTAGTTGCAGCAACCAAGTGGTCACCCAGAGACTGAGCATGCAACACCCTCAACGTCTAGGTGACCACGTTCAGCCACAAGGCAGCTGCACAGGCAACCTGTTTCTAAACAGTCGCATCTGATTCGGACTCACTGCAGTCACTGTCAGAATTTCTGATTCAGATCTACGAGGTTCTGGCTGTGGACTCTTTCTCTGTATGTAGATGATGACAGAGTTGCTATTTTTGCCAGGTTATTACAGATAAATCATATTACCACAAACAGATTGCATGTAATTTCCAATTTGACCCCATTTAGTAACAAACTGATAGGAGACAAACTCATCGCTGTCATTGCGGGTTTATTGCCCTCTTGACACACCAAAGTTACTTTGAAGATGGCAGCTGACTGCCAGTGGTTGCAGACCTGGTCTCTGCCTTCAAAGAAACCAGTTCAAAGACAGCAAGGTTCCAAGTTGATTGCACAAGGTCTCAATCATTTTGGTCTTACTGTGGTCTCTTGCCACTCTTTTCCCAAGTGTGATTGTAACAGCAGCTGCCAGCTTCCTAATGGAAAGGCAGCATGATGTCTGATTGCACCAGTGTGTCATTAGGACAGAAGAGATTTTTTCAGAAAATTTACAATGAGTGAGTGTGCATCATGTTGTGCCTTCTGAATTCCAGGTGCCATACCTTGCTAAAAGAGTGAGGAAGAGTAAATCCAAACAGTGATGAGTATTCATGTCTGAAAACTGCTTTGATGCCACCTCACTTTCCGGTGTGAGTCTCTATGACATGAAAAGGGCATCAGTGTAAAGAAATGAAAAAAAGTGTTGGCATTATATGTGAGCAAAAACATCATACACAACCTTGAAAGTGTTTTTTGGGCATGTATACACACAACTTAGGTTTTTTTTTGTGCAGTGTGTTGGCTGTCATGATGTTAGATATTCTTGAAATAAATATTGAAGTAATACGCTTGTTATACACTCAGTATAGACATTTGTTTTAGTATTATTCTGTCCTTTTTAAAAATTAATGACACTATACAGCCAAGTGTCTGCTTTCAAGCTGTACATCTCCCTCCATTTTTTTTTTCTTCCCTTCGCTCTGACACCGGCAGGCTCTGAATTTCTAACTTGAAACAGCAGGCACTTTCTATGCAATGGAACATCATTACCTGAAAATGAATTTGATAGATGAGAGATGTGTTCCTGAATGTACGGTCGACTCTGAAGGTCTGTTTTGCACTTCAATAATAAAGCTCTTATTTTGCATGTGCAGTCACTTGTTGACAAGGCTGACAATAGTAATGAAAGCACAAGTTCAGCAGGCAGCACTTCTTCCATTTAGAAATGAATTTAAAGGTTGACTGTTTATTTTGATTGGGCTTTTATGAGGTTGTTGCTATGGCTCTGCCGGCATGCATTCATTTAAAGCAAATATCACTTCGATTGAAAATGTTAGCGCACACATTTTAGTATGCAGAGTTGAGAATATGCGTCAATGGATCCCAAGGGAGTCGAGTTTTATGGGGGTCTGACTATTCATTAACTAGGCAGGTTCTGTCAGCTTGAGGACCCATGCTTGCCCTTATATCTTCTAGCTCTTTGCAAGCTAGCACCATATTTATTTCTCTTTTTTTGAGCTCACTTATAAAGTCATTTGTTGACTATGCAGTCATTAGATTTGTGGTTTATTTTTCATAAGTGGTATGTTATTTTCTAATGGTTATTTTGATACCTGTACTGCATAGCATAATTAATTATACTGAAGAATGTTCCTTTCCACAACCACAATTTCAGAAGAAAAGATGTACTCAATCGAGGTCCTGCAGGAGACATACCGTCTTTTTCCTCCTGTCTAGCTCAATACCATGAAAAGCTTTTGCAGCATGTGCTGGTTTCAAAGGCACACGAAGGCCACCTCCCACACTGACAGCTCCACAGTGGACAAAGCTGAAGGACACCCAACACTTGTGGTCCCTTCTCTTTAAACCAGACATGACAAAGTCAATCTGACCTCAACTCAACCAGTTTATAAAGTTAACTTCAGAATTTTCTATCAGTGCAGGAATCTTATAATGATGCCCACACAGTACGTTACATTAAGTTTCGGGCACTGTGACAGAACATGTGCTTAGGGTTTTTCTAATCACAGAAGTGCCCGACCAAAATATCCCCAAAAATCTTAATAGTCTGTGTGCTAAATGGCTTTTCACTGTTAGCCCCATACAATAGTGACTCAAAGTAGCCCCATGGTAAACCATACTCTGCTGTATCATTTATTTGACTCTTGATTAAATTAAATTGCAAGGTTCATATCAAGAGTTAATCAAGAGTTTAAACTAGTGAATGTGACCATGAAATAATTAGTAAAGTGTTTACTGAGGTCATAGTTGTTCCCTCTAATGGAGCAGCCAGAAGAAAGCCAAAGAATTCTGGCCATATTTGTATATACTGTACAAACTGTCCAGGATATACCCCAGTTCTCACTGAATACCAGCTGGGATAGAATCCAGTGACCTTCTAAACAGATAAAACCAATATTATATCTAAATCTATGAATCAGAGGATGGCAGATTATTGATAGGTAAAAATGGAATGTATTAGTATTTTATTCGTTTAGCCACAGATGCCAACATCATCACTGGGATATGTACACATTGGAAGCAAATGTAGTTTGCTATCCATTACACCATCCTTGTGAGATTTTACAGTTGTGGTACATTTGAGCTTATTCTCTCTGAATGTGTCCCCATGGTCTGTGACATGAGCCCTCACGAATTTGCACCCATAATGATATCACAGCTTTCATTTATAATTGCCAGCAGAGCTTCTGTAATTCTTGACTGGAAATGTTTCAGAAGCAAGATGCAGAAATTAAAAAAAAAAAAAAGTCCTGGGAAAATAGACCCCATATCACAGAGATGCTGACTCCCAGCGCAGGATCTCTGTGTGTCACAAATTATAGCAGGTAATTTGAGGTGGAGTTCTTTAGCTTTCCAAATAATGAACATGGCAGAATTGCCATGTACAGACAACCTCCGCAGTTATTGCAAATAACTGGAGCTGCTCGGTTGATGCTAGTCTTTTGAGCAGGGCCTAAGTGTACATATTATGCAAACTTTCAAGCGTTTTTAGCCTTTATACATGTCTTTCTCTTGCAGAATATAATTGGTTAGTATTCCACCTTTAAAAAGACAAATGACCCTGTCCAGAGTTAAGAATTTGCAGTTAATGGTCAGAATCTTAACCACAGACCTAAGGATGTGCTTCAGACTGTTTTTTTTTTCCTTTTCTTTTTTCCTTTTTTTTTTATCTTATCCTTCAAACAACTAATAAAGCAGTGCTTGTGTCACCTTCTGTATGTATAAATGTCATGAGTTTATAAAATGAGAGACTGTCCAAATCTCTGATCATGTAACCCCTTTTGCACATTTATCAAATTACCTAAATGGAGACATAAAAGACATAGTTCTCGGAGAGAGATCCATGAGGCGTCATTATTTGGAACTTTAAACATGTTTGCCTTTGCACAGGCTCAGAAACATATAGTACAACCAGTTACTCCACACAATTTAGGTATACGTTTATACTAAAGGTACTGGGTTGGCTTGATTGAAAACTGTTAGCGCGCCGAACTTCTTATCCTTGTACATCGAGGAGCAGAGTAGGTTTTAGTGATGATTCTTTCATACTGTGTTGATTTTCATTTCTTTTCTATAGTACTGCCATGAGGGCATAACGTGGGTTGAACAGGAACTCCTTGTTTAGTCGTGTGCTATGACGGTGCAGGCTCTCCTGAGGAATCCTGTCTGTTTTCCACACATTTCCTTGGAGTAGACTTCTGTTACTGGGCAACCTGACAGTGACAGAATCTGGTCATCTGTTCCCGCCTCCACCCGTCATGCCTTTACATTTCTCATGTTTCACTTCTCTTGATTCATGTCCTTCTAAAATGTCAGGCATGCATGAATAATCGAAGCATGTTGTTTGGCATGTGTCATATGTTGCTGCGCAGTGAAACACAGCAGTGATGTGAAAAATGTAATCATCTTGAATCACTGCATAATAATTTGTCATAATTATATTTACACAACTATTCTCGTATTCCCACCATAAAATTATCATATTTAATAATTTATTTTCAAATTTGGAGTGCTTGCATTCAATTCTGTAATTGGGGGGGGGGGGTCACTTTTTTTCATGACGTTTTTGATACTCTGTGACTGTTTTTTAATCCGAGATCAATTAGTTGGATACCAACAGTGCATCTTAATAGAGCTTAATTTGTATGAGGGTTTTCAGCTCATTAGCTGTGTGAAAAATTCTGCTCAGTTCATGAATTATTCAACCATTAATTCTCTTGTGTTTGATAAATTAACACATGAATTAACTCCACGAGGAACCACTGTGCCACCTTCTTTAAAAGCACATTTCATGTATTTTATCCTAATGCGTCTTCCATATTGTAATTTTTTGGGGGTTTGGGTTTCTCCGCAGAGATACAAGGCTGGGAAGTGTGACGACATCCTCAAGTGGAAGCCCCCCAACCTCAACTCCGTGGACTTTCGCCTCCAGATCTCCAAAGTCAGAGGAGAAGGGTACGTCACTGTTGCCAGGGAAACACACTGCCTGAGGAATCCAATAGCACCTATGATTTTATGACACTGGAGTACTCAGAGACCACCACGTGTGCATACATGTACAACATAGTGGCTGTGTATTGCTTTCCAAAGCGTGCACACTGAATTTCCTTGACATTCATCTTTCAGTTTCTATTTCAACCCTTTTTTTTTTTTTTTTTTTTTTTTTTTTTTCTTCATTTCAGATTTCTTTTCTGCCTGAGGGTTCACTTCCTCTTACAGCAGCACAGCTACTATGTGAAAAGTTCATTTCTTTTTCCATTTTGCCTAGGCACATTTTTTTTCTGTAGTGCCAGAAATTTCTTACATGCTGTATGTGCTTTGTGCTCCTCTTTTTCTTGCTTTTTATTTTTATGAGCCTCTGCTATATAAATTATTCACTCTAACCATCACCTAAGTATATGTTATAACTTTGCAGAAAGACAATTCTATATTAGGGGGGAAAACATTGGCAGGTAATGAGGGCTTTAAAAATGTGTTTCTTTGGAGGCAGGGTGGTGCCGTGGTAAGCACTGATAACTCACAGTAAAAATGTTCGGGGATGGGCCAGGGCCTTCCTGTGTGTAGTTTGTTTGTAGTTTGTTTCCCTGTGCCAGTTTGCACTGGTTCTCTCCCAAAGACAGGTAGAGCAATTTTTCACACAAGAGCACTTTTAAGATAACCACTTCTGGAGATTCTCGCATGTTCTCACTACTTGAAGTGCTCCCTTTGGTTTAAGGTAGAAGGGCAGGAAACAAGGTATATGATGCCCATTTGCACATTATGAAGTACCTGCTATATTCTCACATGAGCATCATAAGACATCATACTGACTTTGTGTTGAGGAGCTGGCAGGTTAAAGACCGGCTGATGTCACATCTGACTTCATCAGACATTTGCACTTCCATCTGGTAATATCTGGATAAGTTCTGGGCTGCAGAGCATGTGTGAAAATGGCTTACGTTAGGTTAATTCATTCTGGTGATTCAAAGTCGCTGTCTAGGAATTACCATGCTTCTCACGAAATGTCATCTGAGATGGGCTCTGGTCTTTCTAGTTGGATAAGTATTTAAAAAGGAACTTATGTTCATCCCCTGCTCAGTATTTTATTCTTGGACTAAAGTTGTATGATTCACAGTTCAAAATACATGACCTCAGTCAAGTCCCGTAGTTCATCTTTTGTCTGAAAAAAGCAGTTTTATCTCCTCTGTCTCTAATTCTAGGCTTCTTTTAAGCACTCTTCCTTCTGATTGGCTGCCGATGACCATATTAAGGATAGCGGCTCTCTTTACCTCCATGCAGAGGCAGAAGTAAAAAAGACCCGTTTATAATAGAGAATTTAGAGCAATCTGGAGCTTGTGTTTTTGATTCAAAGCAACTGTGTGCACATACACTGACTTCATTGTTTAACATGAACATTCATCATTGTAACAGCATCCATCCATCCATCCATCCATCCATCCTCTTGCACTTATCCTTTTCAGGGTCGTGGGGTGGGCTGGAGCCTATCCCAGCTGCCTTGGGGCAAGAGGCAGGCTACACCCTGGACAGGTTGCCAATCTTTTGCAGGGCTAGCACAGAGAGACACAACCATTCGCACTCACTTTCACACCTATGGGCACTTTAGAATTACCAGTTAACCTAACCCCACTAATTGCATGTATTTGGACTGTGGGAGGAAGCCAGAGTACCTAGAGAGACACCCACACAGACACGGGTGATAGATCCCCTTTAAGAAAATGAATGAACGGACTGTGTTTCCATTGTGAAACAGGATGCTGCTGCTTAATTGCTGTTGTCAAGTCTCATGCAGTTCATTTTGAAGTAAATTTATCAAGAGAACACCAATTTACATTTTGTTATAAGAGAAAATCTAATCCTGCACGCCAGCTGTGATATAACTCAGCATTTACTGGGTAGATTTGCACAAAATGTTGCAGTTATTTGTTTCCAGAGGAACATTCATATAACTTATGGTTATCTTTTCAGTTTGTCCTCTTGTGCCATTACGCCGTTGGCATTTGTGCTTTGGATGGAGTTTAAATATTATTGGATGGATTGCCATGCAATCTTACATGCACTCAAGTTCCCTCCAGGAGAAAATGTCATCACTTTAGTGATTCGTTCACAGGTCAAAATTTTATTGTCTCGAAAAGTAATGGCATTCTCAACAGCTTCTGCCCCAGTTTTTGCTGTTTACCAAACACTAAACCTGCGGAAACATCAGCTCGTTGGCCTTGTAACTTTGACTTGGCAGTTGCAGTCGATCAAAGCACTGCTGGGCCAGTCTCATGGAGCTGCTAGCTTGGCTCTAAGATCTAGTGCTGTTTTTCTTTTTCTTTTTTTTTTTCTGCACATCCTTCAGCTCTGTGTTATTTTCTGCTGTCCAGTCTGTGAGTGCTATCTGAGTCGCTGTCAGCTTTCTGGAAATGCTGCCTTTTCCTCAGAGAGCCAGCTGACCTTAGTGACTGTCCCAGCGTTATAGCCACAAGCCTGCCACCATTCACCTACAGCAGACTGAGAGGACGGCAGCAGGGGCCCAGTCACTCATTATACTCCAAATCCAGCCAGCAGGCCCACTAGTCAGCGCCTTGACTCCTCCCTGTGTGTGGGAGAACACAGACGGTTATTGTTGCCATTTGAGAATGTTCTGATATTTCCCCAAAAGATGAATTTTTGCTGGCAGATGAGCTCTCAACAGACCTCGCTCAGTCTCGGTGTAGCTTTTCAAATCTTTTAGTCACTGAGAGTGAGAGAGGGGGAGAGAGAGAGAGAGGCACGTAAGGAGGTAACAACTGTTTATTCATCAGCCCACACAATCAATCTTTGAGCACATCTTTGCGTACCACAGAGGCATACAGCCTTGCAAGTTTTATTGCCTTCTCTGAAAGCAAGCAGAGAGGCAGACGATGATTATTGTGTGAAAGGAGAGGTGGAAAAGAAGGAAATGGAAAGATGAAGCAGTTTTGTGGTTGACATTACCAGTGCCCCTCCCAAGCATGGAATTGAACAGTCTCGACTATTGTATAGATTGCTTGAATTATGGATAATTTGAGTCAGTATTCTCTCTGAAGACAGGATGAGTAATGGTTACATCATCTCTTATTAGGTGTGTAGTGATTTTAAGGACTCAAAAAGAAGGAGAGTGGTCCAGTCTAACTGGCTTGGATTGTCTCTCTAGAGCCCAGAGCCCGAGCTTCTCGTTACCACTCTTCTACTCTGGGGAGTCAAGTATCATCACAGCATCGCAATCCATATTTTGTGTATAAAGGATCCACAATCAGACCTCAGTCAAGTACCTGCCCTGAAAATGCACCAGAAAAGTCAAAAGCAACACAAAGTCAATGCTGAGTTTTTGTACTTTACTCTTACTAAACTGTTGAACTTAGCCTCCAGAGAGAAAAGATTCAGACTGTAATGGAGGCCAAACTTGGTGTCACAGAGTTTGAGTTGTTGTTATGTGCAAACAATTAATATACACTGCTTTTTAGATACAACAGAGAAGGCTGTGGAATATACACACACTATAAATCAGAGTCTGCTGTGACCTTGGAGCATTTCAGACTTCAGCACAAAGATGAAGTACTCTGCAGGGCTAGTGTGGAGCCTGTCTTTGAACCAGAGTGAATGGATTTCTCTATATGCACACAAAGACATCTGGAGCGGAGGCCACTATGGGTCGGCTGTCACCATGATCACAAGGACATGCACGTTTGTGCAGCCGTTACATCATTTACTGTGCAATATTCATTCATTACTATTCAAGTGGATCTTATCATGCTTTTCCTTGTATGTCACATATATACTGTTACAGTTGTGGATGTTTACTATATGCCATAATTATGCTAACAATGTTGTTTGCCAACCAAAGTTTCAAATAACGAGGTCATTGCATGTGCAAGTAATCCCTTTGAGGCAGACAGATTTTTCTACTGTTGGATCTGGAGAATGTCACAGAGAATAGATGTTCTCAATACGGTCATCTGCAAGAGGTAGCCAGTCAGAAGAAAGTTGACACAATAAACAGTGACATGTTAAAGTAGCTTGTTTCAGACAGTGGATGAACTGCAGGGCTTCACCAAGGCCCAGTATAGGGTTAACAAACATTGTTTTATACTGTGAATCATGCAAAGTTCTACAAGGTCAAGAATAAAGAATAAATTATGGAGCTGGAAATTAGAATAATAGGTCCACTTTAACATTTATTTTCAGCATGTTTAAAAAATAAGACTGTGGTATGGTATATTTTTGCTGTTTGAAACAAACTCACGATCATGCCTTAGTCCATCTCTTTATATGTTTTTTTTTTTTTTTTTTCATAGCTACAAGTTTATATGGCTTGAACTGATGTGACGTGCCATATCTGCTGTACAGCCTAAGTCAGTTTGCGGTGCCTGTTGGTAGCATGTAGACATAAGAGAAAAAGAAATGACATTACAGCTCAAGCAATTAGGTGATATAAATGACCATAAAACTTAATGATAAGGTCATGGTCATCATAGGATTTAAAAAAAAAAAAAAAGAGTTTCACAGAGATGCCTGAAGTTACTGAGGGGCACCTACATGGTGTGTTTGTTTTATTGAGATCGAATAAATAATTTTTTTTTTTTTTTAAGGCTCTGTATTAAAAGAAAGCATTAAAAGTTGCATTTGTGGTGACTGTTTTCACCATCTGGATGGGATTGACTCCAAATAAACTGTAGTGCACCTGGGGATGTATCTGAGTGGCAGGTTAATGAGTTACTAATCATACTTGAGTGCAACTGATCTTTTTTTCTCTATCAATCCTTTTTCCCTATTGTGTTTAATGATCATAAATTTCCTTTTAAGTCAAGATGACATGTAAAAATTGTTACAGTAGGTTGGAATTTTTTTTTTTCTCTTAAAATGCTTTTGTGAAGGTGGAGGTTGGTTTATGTACAAGAGCTTTAGAATCATGTTCCAGTAACACCACTGGCTATTGTTTCAATAGAAAGAGTATCTCATAGAGAGAGTGGAGCTTTGTTGGATAAATTCAGCATTATTTTCAGCCATGAACTCAAGAAAAATATTCAGAGAATCAGGGGAGACATGCTCCATAATTTTTCTTTCTCACATGTAGCACGCAGCAGGAGATCATTTGCATTAGACACACACTCGGTGCTGGAAATACACTGTTTAGTTTAGGTGATCTAGCTGCCTGAGTGGCACGACGCCCACTTTATGACAGTTACAAACACTTGTCACATAAGAGGAATCAGACATTTGTAGCTAGCAGGTTAAAGACATATTAATGTCTGGTTTGGCTGAGTGGGATATTTGCACCTCTGCCAGGGGTTATCCAGAAAAATTCAGCCCTGCAGTGCTTGTTCGAAAATGACTTTGTGTGTCTTACAGGTTGTTGGCCCGAACCTGGGCCGCTGACTGTCAGCCCCGAGGCATATGGTAGCCTGCTCACGCCATGAACTAATCTGGTGCCCAGTATTAACATTTTTTTAAGCACACATACACTTAATGCTTTGACCATTTATAATTTCTTGCTTAATTTGCATCTTTTTATTTGATGATGTTTTACTTTACTAAAGATTCATAAATCTGTTGAAGTAGTAGTCAGCCATCAGGTAGTGTAGTTCTGATATCATGCTGTTCACAGACCGCGTTGGCATTTAACAGCACCTTGGTTGTTTTTACAGAAACTCCCGCCTTGTGTTGAATACCTTTTTATTTTTCTTCTGTGTTAAGTTCTCTTGTTGTAGCACTATTCTTCTGACCCCAAATCAGAGGGAAATTGACGCTGCAGTGTAATTTAAGACAGCAAGACTCACCGTTAAACATGACCCCGTGAGTGGAACGTCAGCTCAGAGCTGTCCAACAGTCTGTGAACGACAACAAAAGAGTCTGCTCTTATGAGACTCTGATGTGAACTGCAATCTAATCTGTTTCTGCATCTGCTGTATGGCCTCTGGGAAAATCTCATGGATGCTTTAGGAAAAATGGTGACAAAATAGGGGCACTTTTCTTTTTTGAGTCCTATGGGTTTACGAAAGTGGTCACAATGTGTAGGTCCGAAGTAATAGTTGGAGTAATGATGGGACTGGACATGCTGTTGTGAGATCTTGGCGCTGGTCAGTGTCCATCCGTGCATGGCTATTTGGCTTTGTTATTGTCTACTGCTGCTTCCTTCCTGCCTCTGCTCGCTATCATTAGACCAGAGGGGGTTGAAGTGGATGGAAAGATGGTCTCCAATTTCAGCTCCGACTGAACTCTCTGTGCTGCGTCAGCCTGCGTAGCTGCACTGTTGTTTAGCCGTCACTTCTGTACAGCGGCCCTCTTATTTTCATTCTAAAAATGGTTAACTAATATAAAACCGGTGCCAGTGTTTGTATGTGCAGTTTGTGGCACGCACAGCATCAGACCGAGTGTCTGGAAATAACTACAGGCACATGGGGGTGTTTTTGGTGGAGGGTGCTGGGGAACAGTGTGTGATTAAGACATCTGTTTGTGAGCTCTGCGACACATGTTCGTCGAACGCAAGATAAAAACCCGCACTTTAAAACCCCAGTGGCCTGCTGAGATGACGGTCACCTGGAGATTAGTTTCATATAATGTCAGTGACGATGTGTTTAGCCTGTGTGGTCTTACAGAATTATTATTGCCTTGCACTATAAACACGCCTATAGCGCATTTTAAAAAACATCAAGCTGTGCCGAGTGACAGCAGGGATTCAAGAGGTGTAATCTCACGTCTCTACCATTCTGTTACTAGCTGCAAAATGGAAGCAACGTAGTGATTTCTTTGCAGCGCTTGTGGAGATCCTGTGCTGAGGGTGCTGTGGGTGTTAACCATGATCTTTTTGTCTTTGCAGGCTGCTACCACAGACTGTCGGCCTCCTCTATGTTGGCAACTACGAAAGGCCCTTTGCATCGATGAAGGTGAGAAATAAATTAAATCAGATTTGTTTAAATTTATCATTGTGCTAAAAAGCCAAAGCCCCCCTTTGCTCTTCCAACTTTCATTTGGCATTGCACAAAATTTCTGCTTTGTTAAAGGTGTGTCTTTAGTCAACACTGCTGTTGAATAAAGGAGTACTCAAACAACTTTGAAAAATATATTTTTAATCTCAATTTTTGGTTTCCATAAGTACATTTTATTGTATTTTAGTAAGAAACCTCCTCATTTTCAGTCGGCTACTATTTTTTTTTTGCAGTGGCTCCATAGTGTAATGGTTAAGCATTCACCTAACAAGCGAACAATCTCAGGTTCAGTCCTGGGAGGAGATAGAAATACCTTTGGGGTTGCAAAAAATCTGCAGAGCAACCTGCTATGAATAAGAGAGCAGCTAAAGTAGCTTCCTTTTTCCTCATATTTTGATTTTTGAAATCTCTTATGTGTTTACACATGGTTACTGCAAAAATTTAGTGTAATATTTAATCAGGTCATTTTTATGTCAGCTAATATTCACATTTTTTGATTAAAAAACCTACGTAGTTTGATTTAACTTATCTAATCTACCTAATGTCATTAGTAAAGGTCAGTCTTGCACAGATTTGACAGTTTCAGTCAATTTAAATACACGTTTGAGGAAATGAAGTTTGGGTCTGCGTGGGTTTTCTCTGGGTAGTCCAAAGACATGCAGTTCCTGGGGTTAGATTAATTGCTGATTCTAAATTGCCCATAGGTGTGAATGTGAGCGTGAATGGTTGTCTGTCTCTCTCTGTTAGCCCTGCAACAGGCTGGCGACATGTAGAGGGTGTACCATGCCTCTCGCCCTATGATAGCTGGGATAGGCTCCAGCCCCTGTTTGTTGTGATTTGGTGCTATATAAATAAATTTTCATTGAATTGAATCTTAATCAAAAAGTAATGTGTTTTGCTATTTTTTCAGCTTTTTTGTAAAACAGTAAATGTGAAAATTCATAGCAACAATAATTATATTTTTGTGTTAAAAATGTAATTTCAGTTAAAGAGCTTGAGCGTACTGGTGGATTAACCATTACAGAAACATAAGAAAATTATTTTGGTAATTACCAGTACTGTGGCATAAACCTTAAATTGGCTGGTGGTCTAATACATTTGCTAATCACTGCATATTCATAAACAATTAATGTATTAGTTGACTGATAAATTATTCATCTATTAGATCATTTGCAAAAGCCAAAATATCAAATATCCCCTGCTTATACCTCTCTGTGAGAATTTGGTGCTTTTCTTTGTTTCATCTCATCTGTAAAGCATTTGAATTTGTATTCCAGGCTCTAAAAGTTTATTAAAGTCATTCTTAACTTTCTGACCTGCAAAACTCAAAACAATTAACAGGATGACTGATTTACCCCTTGGTGTTAACATTCTGGCTATTTTGTCTAAGTATTTTGTTCAAATCTTGAAACTATTTTGGAAATCTTGAAAGCCAGATAATAAGTTAATAAGTTATTTTTACTGAATTTGGGCAAATGTAATGTGGAGCTGAGACTGGGAGTTGTCATAATGAATTGTATTGAAACCTGGAGTAGAAATGGTCTCCTTTTACTATCAGCTATCAGAGACTGCAGTTGTATCAGAACGTATTTATTTATGTATTTATTTTTACCTTAATATCAACACTTATGTTGATGTCGTAGGAACAATTAATTTTTTGTGGAATTTATTGGATGAAAAAAAAAAACATGCAGCACTATGATGTGCTACTGAAAATGGAAAATATAACAAAAATGAATCATTGCACGCTTGATTGATGTTGAGCACGTCAACGTAGACTATTTAGATATTAGATTAAGAAGAGCAAATACATTGTTGGTAAGTTACCCTTACAGAATGAGTATGCACTGTGTAGTGTTTCAACATGCTTTAAATGACAGAAAGCCTACCGTTTAGTGTGTTATCCTAAAATGGTTTGGATCGAAGCTTTGTGTTGTAACTTTAAGACAGAATTTTAGTTCAGTGATTTCATAGTTGCATATTTTCTGTGATCATACAGTTGAGATCACGTTATTAGACGTTTGACCTACAGCAACGCAGACAATCCTGGGCATTCTATGATAACTAACATCTCATCTTCATCATATATAGGATAGGGTCCATTAAGTTATAATGAAAATTTGCCAGTCTGAGGGAGCTGATGAGCAACACGTGTTTACATTTGTTCTACTTTGTTGTAAATTTCTCATATGATTGACAGCATTTGTCGCCTTTCCAATGGCACAGTCATGGTTCAGAAACACCATAAACAAGCTTTTCTTCTCCCTCTCGTATTGTCAGTGTTGTGCCAGATTCCCATGTATCAGCCTTGGGCTCTGTCACTGAACACGGTAGAGTCTGTTTACTGCTCAGTCTCTAAAGCTTCTCGCAGGGAGTCAGAGCAAAAGCTGCAGCCCTGGGGTCATTCTCTGTCAGCTTTCATGTTGTTTTTGTTGTAAAAATGTGTTTTACAGTAAATCCAAGTGTGAATATGCTAAAAATGGTAATTACTTGTCATCACAGGACATGATGACTTGTGGTTTTAGTCAGAAGGCTGTTCCTGACAAATCTGACACCTCTACACAGCCCATGTGTGCGTTTGTTGTCTGCTGTGCTCTGTCACACAATAGTTTTGACATTCATCGCCTTGCTCATGGCCATGCTAGTAATTTCAACATGCCTATTAGATGCAGTTGGAGGCATATCCAGTTTTCACTATATAGAAGTCAGTTTGGCTGCTGGTGAGGGAAATCAAACCAACTTTGTTTGTGATTGTAAAAATGTTGTAATCTTCACGAAAGCCTATTTTATTGGCTCAATCTTCCAATTTAGTTCCTTATTGTTGTAATTTCTTACATTGTTGGCACCTACGTGGTATAAGTAAAGTGAATTTTGGAAGTGTTGTTTTCTGAGAATTTATCAGCTGAGCTTTTCAAAAAGAAGTCTGCTGTTTCATGAATATTGCGAGACAGCAAACCGCTGAAAACCATTTCTCTGGCTCTGTTTGTGTTTGCAAATTCCAGTTGGAATTAATGAGCATGAAAATGGTTTAATTATGATAAGCATGTCTGGAATTATTTGTGACCTTGTGTTTTTTTTGTTTTTTTTTTATATAGTTGTAATTAGAATTTAGAAAGAAAGATACAATGCCCCAAAATTAATTGAAGCTGTGTAAAATGAAAATGGAAAGTAATGTTTTACAAATTATTTAAGCCCAAGATTTACTTGGTAATAGTACAAAAACATGTGAGATGATTTATTTGATGCAAGAAACACAATGAAATCCACAAATTGCAATTACAAGTTGAGAAAATAAGTAGTGAACCATTCATACCTTCCCTCCATGTGATGTTCTTTTTGTACCCATTATCTTGCTGACGTGTCGCCTGTTTTTCTTCAGCATTTAATAACTTTCTCCAGTCTTTTCTTGTCTCCATCCCAACTTTCTGGAAACATGTTGCTCGCATTCAATCCAGTATGAGTGTATGCTTTTCAAAACACAACAAAATATCTCAGCTTCTTCATTTAATATGTTGGCTTTATGCTATATTCAATTAATTGCACAGTTTTATTGCAAATTTTTGCAATTTGTCTGAATTTGTCCTGTCATTTTAGTATTTTGGGGGTTTCTTTCAATAATGAGATTAAGCCCCGGTCACACAGGCCTAGAGACCACTAGGTGACTCCCTTGCATACACCAGTTGCTAGGGAATAATAAGTATTCCCCAACCAGTTGTGAGTGGTTGCTGGCAGTTGTTGTGAAATCCTTTAATAAAGCCCCATTCGCGCATTCGTAAGAGACCCATCAGTGACCCACTGGCAACCAGAGGTCGCTAGGAAAGAATGTGTATTGCCCAACCAGTTAGCAAATGCTTGAGCTTGCAGGATGTCGAGTGGTGAAATTGATTACAAAGGGTCACTAACAGATTGCCGTGAGTGCCCATAGTACGAAAGGTTGAACCGGATTTGTCAGCAAACACCAACTACTCATTAAGCTGTAGTGAATCTGTAAAAAGTACAACACAAATCAAAAATGGAGACAAAGTAAAAGTTGCACAGTTTGAAATGTGTTGCTTGTAGGGGTAAGGCGCAACTTTTACTCTGAAGGCAAGCACACTCTGTTTCCAGTTTGTGTCGATTAGTGTCGTTCATGCAAATTTCGGGCAGCCAGGGCAATTGCTAGCAACCTAAGCAATTGTTTTCTGCTTAATTAAGCTTTGGTAAATGTGATGAAGCATTATTCATTCTTTGGTATACTGCTGCTCACTATACTGTACTATTTTACTTACATGTGTCATTGTCAGTATTTCTGCAGCTGGAGAGCACTACAATTATTTTTATACACTGATACCACCATTGACAGAACCAATAGCTAGAGTTCCAGAAATAAAACCCAGGTTTTCCTGTAAATTCATCAATAGTCCTCCTACATCGCTGGTTTAACTTGTGTTACATAATTAGACCTGTACTTTGGGCGCTGGAGGTTCATAAACTGGGCTTGACTCACACTCTTAGGTTGGTTTTGTTCATAGGCTTTGCAAAAATGCAAAAAGAGAGCATTTCCACTGTGACAACAGCATTTGGTTTGCCCGTTACCATTTTGAAGCCTCAAGTTTGTGTTTCTGCCACTGCCATTTTATTTTTGATCCAGAAGGATGGAGCTGGTGGGTAACACCCAAAACCTGATTGAAAAGAAATACCCCATACATTTGAACCTTGATATCTACTTAATGATTATTTATCACAACAGGATCACCAGCACACTGACCAGAAGAAGTGTATTTAGCTAATATCATTCATTTAGCTAATGAATGACATTATAGCTTGTGGAAAAAAATGTTGACTTAGTATTTCATAAAAGCACTTTTAGGAAATATAAATTTATGGGACTCTGCTGGATTCATAGATGGTTTGAAGGCAGTCATATTACACTTCTGCACTAGCTTCATTATTCCAAAACAGTGGATATCTGAATCATTCTTTTAGGGATATTTTATAGCTTTTGTGCAGTGCCTCACAAACAGCACCGGACGACAAAGTTGACGTCAAAGTGACGCCACATCCGCTGCCATTGCCTTCCTCTCCTCCTATATCAGCGTTGATGTGGCAGTATTGTCTGAGTGGTGACACCTGTCGTACAGGACAATACTGTAGCTGGCTACCTGCGCAAGCAAGGTGGCTGGTGTACTGAGGCCATTATTCTGTTTAAATCGAACTCTGGTTTGCTTCACCCCTCGGTGTGTATGCAGAGTACAAATTTGGCTGCAATGTTGCATGCATAAATAGTGGAGTAAATTTTCCATGTTATCCACTAATCCAAAACACAGCATCTTCTTCCTGTACCCCAGACACACCTGTCCAATAAGCACACTGAGCATTTTCATGTGGTTTGTAGTGATGAGTTTTGACTCGCTTAGAATTTGATTGGAGTTTTCTGTGTGTAAAGAAATCAAACACCCTTAATTTTTTGTCTCCAGAGTTTTGTTACATGGCCTAATTTCCTGACTTGAGGTCTAATCAAAACACCTATGTGGGTGTCAGATCTTTAAACACAAACCTTAAGTTTTGACTTGAAATCAATTTCTCTACTTCTGTGAAAGGATATATGTGGCCTGTGATTACGGCTGATTAATCATAAATTGTTTGAAAGCTGTCTGACAGATGTAGTCACCAGAGTCACAGATAAGAGCAACACACTGCCAGCAGCCTCTGGCTTTGATGAAGTCCATGAGTTTGATAGTGTGGACTTTACCTACTGGGTGCTGAAATACAATTTGTATGACGACTTATGCATTTCTAATCAAGTCAACAATTGAGTGAGGATGTATTTTTCTATTTAATCTATGGCAGGAGTTTATTATTTAAGAGATTAAACATTTTTCAGACTTTTATTGTTCAGATACTTTGAGTCTGAATTTTGTGATTAAAAAATATGAATATCTCCTAATTCAAAGTGCTGCCCACAGGAAAATACTCAATCATGCTGCAGACCAAAACAAACTAATCAGTTGAAAGTTTGGGAAGTTTTGGAGTGGCTGTTTAACTGCCAGATTTGACAGTGTGCTGTATGCCTGCTCTCCCCTAATTTGCCTCATTTACACATTATTACCTTGTTGTTCCCATCTTTCTTTTTTATGCGGCAGCCAATCTGAATGCGTGGGATAATGATCGTTATTATACATATTCACCAGAGACCTCTATCTGATGTCATGTAACGCATTCACAAGGAGTCGCGGGGTGGTTGGGAGTCCCATTTGTTTGTTCTGGCACCGCTATTCAAGGGCACATATAGCTGTAATTACATAGTAGATAATGCAGCGGCTTTGTGACAAATATTTTAAATTTACTACTGAAGATTGCCTTCTGACTCATCCTGTTGAACTGTGTATGTTTTAGTGGGCGCTTATATTAATAGGGAGGAGATGTTACTGTATTCTTTTTGAGTGCGAAACATATTAGAATTGAATATTGATACAGTCCATCCAAAATGTTATTTCCTTCGAGGGTGTGTTTGTTCCTACTCATACTTTTGCATCTTATATCGTCTCCCCACTTATATATTATTTCATCTAGTTTCTTGTTATTAAAATGGGCCTGGGTGCTGCAGTGCTGCAGACCTCCGGGCCGCTTCTGATTAAGTCTAGAATGAAACAAAGGCAGGGTCAGTCAGAGAGAGCCGTGATGGGGAAAATAAAACAGCTATTCAAGGAAATTACAGACTTTGAATGTTTATTCGTCTGTCTTCATACTGTAGCGCAATGCGCTGATACAACAGTCCCCGCAGGATCCAGTATTTGATAAGGAGGCAGACTAACTGTGTGTTGTGTACAGGGTAGTAAAAGGTCAGATATCATAAATTCTGGTACTCTGGAGCTTTTTTTGGACCCACTTTTTTTTCATGATGTAGTAGACATCATGCAGTACATGTTTGGTAAGAGGAAATTAGATTGTTATACCCTGGCCCTGTTTGCTCATCCTGTCAGTGAGGTGGAGGACTGAATACCAGGAGTTTATATGCCAATATTTTCCTCGATTTCCTGCCAAAAACGTCGTCTTTACTTGTGAAAAACACCTGGAGGGGGGTAACGTTTGTATGTCTGGATGCACTAAAGGGATTAGGCACTGTACACTGTGCATACTAAAATATAGATGTCCTCTCCAAACATCATTAGCACTTCAATGCAACAGTTATAGAGTCCAACCTTGGTATATTCTTGTTAAGCAGATAAAATCTTTAGCCGGAAAAGATTTACTACAGAGGGGTCCAGATGATTTTCTTCTCTATGATTTATATCAGAACATAAACAGGGAGGAGAACAGAAATCTCTGCCTGACAACTTAAATGTAATTAAAATAGTAACACTGAAATGTTCTGAATCCGTCAGAACCACATACTGATGATTGGCTACTGCTACTATTGTTTTACTGCGGCATATATTAAATAATAATGCCGTAAAATTTGAATCTACATCTGTTTTTTAAAAATCAAAAGTTCTAAACTGCGGGAAAAATAATCCCAAGAGTAATATATTACTGGGCAATTACCATTGTGCAGTCATAAGAAATCCTTAGTGGATGACACACTGGCACTGTACTACTAATGTGATGGGTATTGCATTCATTAAGACATGCCCACATCCGGAATAATTATTGTTTTCATGGACATGAGCCTGGATCATAAAACTGTAGCTCTTCAGCAGGCTTGGTGCAGTGAAGAAGTTTTAGGAATCAGCCTTTAGATCACTCCTCGGAAGTCCTGTTCTGTTTTCTTGCTTCTGCAGTGCACGTGGGATGTCTTCAAGTGTGTCAGAATGGCAACCCTTCAATGAGATTTTTATTTTATGGAAGGGGATGAAGGGGGGCAAATCTGATGTTTGATGAGTGGAGATTGTATTGCTGTGGCCAAAAAAAAAAAAAGTGCACTATGTGCAACACACACAGTGGGACAAAGGCACACACCACAGTTCAGGTCATTTCCCTCAGACGCCTCAGGACGCTGTGGACGTTTGAACTAAAATCGGCTCGGTCTGTAGATGGAAATGGAGCTCTCATCAACAGCAATGATGCTTGACATGAAAGTTAAGTCAGTTTGTAAGAGAAACTGAAGTGGTCATAACTGTGGTTTGATGGGTCAGTTCCTCAAATTTTTAAGAGCTCATTGCGTGCAGTATATTTTTCCAGTATGACCAATTTTTCCTTTAACCTTGATACTGCATTTACTCAAAAAGAAGTCTAAACAAATGAAGCAGATACAAAAGCTCTGTCATCATGTTTTAGTAAAAATGACAAAAATGTACTTAACAAAAAAGTGGTTTTCTTCCTTGTCAGGCGTGTTTATATTTGCTTTATAGTGTTGGGGTTTATCGCTGTATTTCTGATAATTGCAGGATTTGAATAGAATGTTGACAGCAGAGCACTTCTGCTCTGCAATAGTGCAACATTGGCTGATAAAGAGTTTGACTGCCAAAGTCCCTGATAACTGGTGGCACACGTGTGCTGCCATAATGAGACAGATTTGGATGGATTAAGCACCAAGTGGTGATGAAAAATGGCAGCCAACATGTCACCCTTCACCAGCAGGAAGAGATCCAGCCTGTAGCAGCACGTCCCGCCTGCCTGTACTGCCCTTCACAGCTTGCTGGCAGTTTGATGTGTCGAGCTTTAGGAAAGCTTAGAGATTCTGTCACTGCTTTACATCATCTGCAATTCTTCTCCAAATAATAATAAAATAAAATGTTCGACTTGTCCATCTTGTCCATCATAAAAACTGATTTTTATCATTTTATAAAAATGTAAGAATTATGACGGTGACATGCAATTAAATTGAGATTTCTCATTCTAGTCTGCATTCTTTCTCTCATTTTCTATCTTCCTTCCTCTCGCACACTTTCTTTCTTCCTGTGTGAATTCGACCCCCACTGTTAGCCCAGATGCACCACGCTCCAGGATCACATAAGCTCTCACTTTGTGTTTTAGAGTCTTGCCAAACACCGTTGCTTTCCTGGCAACAGCGGTCACTCTCTGACCTCGACTAGAGGGCACGCGTTCACACTGAACCCCGGGGGTATTGGGCATTTTTACTCTCTGCGAAATCAAGGTGAAAAGTCATAGTAGAGCACTTAGCGACACATGTCACCATATTGCTTATTTTAAAAGCTTGCAATTGCACATGACCGTCTCAGCTGCACTTTTTGTCTTCGACGTTCCCAGCAGCTACGAGATTTGCATTTTCCAAGTCTCGACAATCCTCTCAGTGAGACACAGTCCCTCGACAAATAAACAACAGATGCTCAAATGTCTTCTTTGACTCATACTTGATCTTCAGTATCATGTGCCATTTTCTTATACTTCAGCAGTGTTACAGTGTGCTCAGTGTGTAGAGCTGATTTTGTTTTCAAAGCAAAGTATGATGTAATAAGTCAGTGATCCTGTGTAGCTCAGTAGGTGGAGCAGGAGCTGTTGCACTGCTTTATTGAGAGATGATAGAGATGATACTAACACAACACTCGTGTTGTATGTGCTGGTGTTTTAGTACATGTCTTTATGAAGCAAAGCAGGCCTGCTTTAATTAATGATCAGATATAAAGATTAACTGTTCTTCTGCATGAGTAGATTCTTTCATCCTTTGGTGGAGTTCCGCATGAAGCATCAGAGCCTCGTTTTATCTGAAAACAGGAATATTTCCTAAAGTTACAACACAGGTTGATGTGCAGACTTTTTATGTATTTATCTGTTACTTTTAAACCTTCCACATTCACACTACCATACCTTGATTGAGATTTTGATATTTTGATATTTTATTATATATTAAACACCAGCATAAATAGCAATATAAATATAAATCAATTCAATAGAAATCCAACATTTATAATTGAGTAAAATTTATGTAAATATGAACATTTTCTGTTATTGATCTAAGTTAAACATTTTTTTACTTTTTTATTGTTTGTCGAACTAATCAAGTAATTTGATGTTAACTCATAGTATTTTTATCCTTTTGTCCTTGATATCAAAAGAGGCACATAAACTATTTCCCCAATAAGACAGCCGAGCCTTCTTTAGTAATTTCTCTCATCAAGAGAGATCCTTGATCTCAGAAGATTCCCACGAGAAATGTCAGTATTTGGTGCAGTCAAATGTTGCTGCTATTTGAGTAATACATACAGTAATTCTGCATAGTGAGCTGAATATTGCTGTATTTCAGTGAGGACCACTACTGTCAAAGGTAGATTATTTCCATCTGCACTAATTTATATTTGATGCCATAGCTTATATGCATGCATAATTGATACATGGCACGATGGATCCACACTTTCGTGTTGTTTATGCCAAACTCTGACTCTGCCACCTGAATATTATAGCAGAAATCGAGACTCATCAGACCAGGGGATGTTTTTCCATTGTCCAATTTTGTTGAACCCATGTGAATTGTAGCCTCAGTTTCCTGTTCCTAGCTGGCAGGAGGTGCGGCCCATGTGGTCTGCTGCTGCTGTAGCCAATCTGTTTCAAGGTTCAATGTGTTGTGTATTCAGAGATGTTCTCCTGCATACTTTGGTTGTAACGAGCGGTTAATTGAGTTACTGTTGCCTTCCTATCAGCTCAAAGCAGTCTGGTCACTCTTCTCTGACCTCTGGCATCAACAAGGCATTTTCTGCCAGAGAACTGCCACTCGCTGGATATTTTCTCTTTTTTGGACCATTCTTTAAACCCTAGAGATGGTTGTGTGGGAAAATTCTGAAATACTCAGACCAATCTGTCTGGCACAAACAACCGTGCCACATTCAGAGTTACTTCAATTATCTTTCTTTCCCATTATGATGCTCAGTTTGAAATTCAGCAGGCCGTCTGGACCATATCTACATGCTTAAATGCAGTTCTGCTGTGTGATTAGCTGATTAGATATTTGCATTACTGAACAGTTGAATGTACCTTAAAAAAAAAAAAGTGGGCAGTTAGTGTAAGGAAAAGTATAAGCCCTCTTTGAATACTGCATTCTGAATTGCTAATTGGATGTGTAGAATGGCATCAGCTGAGCCACCAGCTAATGTGGACTGGCACTGAGATCAGCTGATCTGTCAGAGCTTGACTTTGTGGCCTGTATGAAGTAACATTATGCTCAGTTTAATCCTAATTTAGTACTCAGTCATTGCAATTTTCTTTGCTTTTGTAGGATTTAACATATTGCATGTAGAGCAACCTAAAGCTTAAATCTTTTCCATCTGAATGTCTGCTAAAAGTATCTAATTATCAGCAGTAATAGCAAATAGTGAAGCTAATAATGATAATTAAAGTGTAGTTATGTGTACCATTTATCAAAAGTAGTTGCGTTGAACAGCATGTGTCTGAAAGCTGCTACAATGATTGAGAGCAAGTTAAAAAGTGAAACTGTAGTAAACGAGACCATCACAGGTTCTGACTGTGACAGTCAGAATATAATTTTTTCTACTCGCATTAAAAAGACTCTCATCTCTGTCTGCTCAGGCCACTAAAGAGCTGAAACAATACGACAACAAGATCATCGAGTGCACCTTTACCAACAACACCTGGGTCTTCATGAGGCAGAGGGTGGACAAAAGCTTCCCCAACTCCTATGATACAGCCATGGGTGAGTCTTTGTCCTCCTCCCTCCAGCAGTTATTTATTAATGTCTCACTGTCTCCTCTATCTCTGTCTGAATCTGAGGGAATAACAACCAGTCAGCCTGTGATTAATTGATTATTTTATCTGTATTTTTTTTTATTTACAACAGCCTCCCGCCTCAGTTTGATTTCTCCATTATGTGCCTGTATGTGGAGGGGCAGATGTTATGTTGTGTACTCTCCATTAAGAATGCACACTGACACGGTGGCCTTGTCTTTGGAGCCGAGGACAAATTGTTTTCTTCAGTTCCTCACTTTAATAGAGCTGCTAACATTTTGCCACACAATTTCCAATCTTTAAGAGGTTTTGATGGTGTGAATGGGAATGCATGATATATTATTGGCTGATAAGCAAGAAAATGAAATCATTGTTACTGTTTCAATAATGGAAGTTCAGCTGTTAATTAAATCTGATAATGTGGTGCATGCTGGGATTTTTAGCAATCATTTCTTTGCTTTTTTTTTTTTTTCTTCTTCTTCTACTCTGCTTGTTGCAGGGCAGTCTGAGCTCCTCGCATACATGTAGAGCAGAGGAACAAAAACTTTAGACAGGACTCATTCTTCAGTATGACAAATTCCACCAGCAGTTTATCAAACTTGTTGTTTGAGCAGAATAATAAATTACAGAAATGTCTTTAACTGCTCCCCTCGATGTTAACCTGCTGCTTCCATTTCATCCAAATTATGAGCAAGCTACAAACTAATATTAACTGTGTACTAACTGATCCTAATGTCCAATTTCTGTTTCTTTTTTGTCTTAATGTCCAGTATTTACTTTCTATCCATTGCTGACATCACTGGCAGCATTATAGAACTTAATAAGACCAGGATTTCTTGAACTTTCTGGGCCAAGGGACCTTCACAGGAGAGAACATTTTCCAAAGATGCCTTCATAATCCCAGAACCAATTCAGATGGTTTGGGCTCAAATATTTCTCTGTACAGTTCTGCTAGCTAGCTGGCTAATAAGCCAAGCTACTAATCAACAGGAAAGGTTTGTTGCAACTAAGACATCGTAAGAGAGAGACACGGCAATTGGAGGAAGTAGAAATCTGTAGCAGCAAAGAAGGCCGTTGTCCTGCCCCTGACCCCGAAGAGATAGTCAGCAGCAAAACCAGGAAACATGAGCATTCTTGTTGTTGTGCTGATGCATGCGCACAGCAGAAGGTCTAAGAGCAGCCATGTCTACCTGTTACCTATCGCAGTAAAGATTTGGGTAAAACTACTTACCATTTGGCTTTGTTTATTGCATCTGTGACATGAATGAGCATGGAAATTTTTTTGTAGTGGTGGAATGAGCTTGAAATGTTGATCGTGTTTGCGCTCTGGATGATGCTGTGATGTAGTTTAACTATAGTATAACTTGCCACCCCAGATCTCCAAGGCCCCAAGGGAAAGAGTTTAAGTATCTCGAGGTCTTGTTCACGAGTGAGAGGAGAGGGGAGCAGGAGATTGACAGACGGATTGGGGCAGCAGCTGCAGTAATGCGGATGCTGCACCGGTTTATCATGGTGGAAGAGAGCTGAGTGTAAAAGCAAAGCTGTCAATTTACTGGTGGAGCTATGTTTCTACTCTCACATATGGTTATGAGTTTTGGGGTAGTGACCGAAAGAACGAGATCACAGATACAAGCGGTGGAAATGAGCTTCCTCCCAAGGATGGCTGGCTTCTCCCTTAGCGATAGGGTGAGGAGTGAAGACATTCGGGAGGGGCTCAAAGTAGAGTTGCACTCCTCCACATAGAAAGGAGCCAGTTGAGATGGTTCAAGCCTCTGACTAGGTTGCCTCCTGGGAACCTCTTGGGTGAGGTGTTCTGGGTGTATCCTACTAGGAGGAGGCCCTGGGGCAGACCCAGGACACGCTGGAGAGATTGTATTTCTTGGCCGGCCTGGGAATGCCTTGGTGCTCCACTGGGTAAGCCAGAGAGATGGAGGTCTAGGTTTCTCTGCTTAGGCTCCCTGCAACCCAGCCCCAGTTAAGCAGAAGAAAATGGATGGATGGCTGGATAGTGTAACTCACCAGAAAAAAAATGCCTGATTTGAGGCAGAATCACCACACTTTTAAAACCTTTTTTCCCGATCAGATTTGACATTTCTTTTTTTTTTTTCTTCTATACATGTAGGTTTTTGTTCATTGGTTCATGGTTTGACCTCTGGTTCTCTCCCTGTTCATTTAAATCAGGTCTTGCTTGCTAGAGCCAAAATGGCTGCAGAGTGGCAGCTCTGGCTTCTAGAAGGGCTTTGATTGCTCTCTCGAGTAAAGACTTCATTATACGGTGTCGTGATGTGTGACAGTCGTAGAGTCAGAGTTTCTGTCAGCTAAAAGATAATGTGGGTGAAAATGTGGCACATCCGTGATGTGAATCTCACATCCCAAAGGTGCTCTATCGAATTGAGATCTGGTGACTGTGGAAGCCATTTGAGTATAGTGAACTAATTGTCGTGTCTGCTGGAAGCAGCCATTAGAAGATGGTAAGCTGTTGTCATAAAGGGACGGCCATGGTCAGCTGTGGATTGTAGCCTTAGTTTCCTGTTTTTAGCTGACAGGAGTGGCAGCTGGTGCCGTCTGCTGCTGCTGTAGCCCATTTGCTTTGAGGTTCAAAGTGTTGTGTGTTCAGAGATGCTCTTCTTAACAAAGCATTTTGCCACTCACTGGATATTCCCTCTTTTTCGGGCCATTCTCTATAAACCCTCAAGATGGTGCAGCAGTTTCTGAAATACTCAGACCAGCCTGTCTGGCACCAACAACCGTGCCCCTTTCAAAGTCACTTAAATCACCTTTCTTCCACATTCTGATGCTTGATTTGAACTTCAGCAGGTCATTTTGACCATGTCTACATGTTTAAATGCAGTGAGTTGCTGTAAGGTGATTGGCTGATGAGATATTTGCTTGAATGAGTACCTGAACTGGTGTATCTAAAAAAATGATCATTTAGTGTATATTTGTGTTTGAGTTGCAGACCCTAATTTGAGAGCCAATAATTTAGTGCATTAGTGCTTTAAATAAGCAGTTTAACTTTGACTGTGACTGACTTGAGTGAGCAATACAAGGATTTTTCAGTAAAGTGTCTTGTCTTTAATGAACTATGCATCTTAAAGGTAGCATAAATCTAGTGGACTTTAGGACTCTGACAGAGCATCCCTTCCTCCTCACAACCAGCAGCACCTGCAGAGCAGTAAAGAGGTGGATGTGGGAGAGGAGAAATGCTGCCATAGAGCTGTCAGCCAATTTATTAGCTCAAGGGCTTTAGGTAACCATTAGTCTGGGCCAGGTTATGGTCTCTCAGACCTACTTCAGTCCAGCCACATTAGTCAAAAGTCCAATATGTTTATAGTCGATTCAAACAACCACACCGGAAGGTGAAGTGAAAATCCAGCATATTTTCAGACAATCTCTTGCAGCTTGATGCTAATAAGTACAATACTGGGCTTTAATTTCACCTCCACAGGAATGGCTATCTTGAAGAGAGTGCAAATTTTCAAATAATGGGCAAAAAAGGCATCCCAGTTCATTGTGGGAAAGGCATGAAGTGGGGAAGCATGTTACAATTTGATTTACATTAAAAATGAGTGATCACATGAGTGAGTATGTGGTCTCATAGAATCAAAATGGATTTAATTTCACAGGTCATTACAAGAAAAAACAAATTTAGGCATTTTGTTTAAATGTTAAATAAATTCTTCTCCACATGTGAAAATGCACAACAGCCACAGTAGGAGAAAAAAAATTAGACAAAAACAAAAGGAGAGGAAGACAGAGAGAAAATGCAAGAATAATAGGTAAATGAAGCAAAAAAACCATGTGACTTCACAGTGCTGTACAAGAACAAGTATGAAGGTACAGATTGAAGCAATAAAAACAAGAAGCAAAAGCGAGGGAGAATATATTTAAAGACTGAACTGAATTGATTTAAGAAGATAGAAAAGATGGCCCTGAATTATTGAGCTTTAGATCCCGAGGCGAGCTGTTGTACAGCCTTCGAGCCCAGATGGTAAAAGCGCCTTTTATCTAAAATCTAGACAGATAGTAACACATTTGTCCCCAAGCTGATAACATTTTGTTCCATTTAGAAGCTGGATATAGTCGTCGGTGTGCTGCTTGTATTATGGCGCTGTCATAACCGTGCCGCGGGAGCTGTGGGGTAGGTGTTTTTTCAAGCAACCCAGGTCCTAAAAGTCCATACCATGTTCCCATGAACACTGAGGTGATTCAAAGTTGGTGCTATTTGTTACGATGTACTTCTGCAGCTTGGATGGGTATCAGCTCATCTCTGAATCATATTAATATGAGTCAATAATTTAGGTGTTTTTGCATCATCCTTGGACGTCAGAGGATTCGGTTGTTTCAGATGCCTGCATCTTTCTGTTATGCATAAAGTGTTTTTTGCCTATACAGACCGATAAAGTCCATGTAAGGAGGCTGGACAGTAATTGTTAGGTTATAAAAGATGTGCTGGTATAAAAAATGAAAAACATATGTCATCTCTAACCTTCTATCTGGGAGTGGCTACATAATGTAGTAGTTCATACATTCTCCTAACAAGTCAAAGATCCCCGGTTCTGTGAGGTTGTGTCAGGAAGGACATCCTGCATAAAAATTCTGCCAAATCAGAGATGCAGAGCTGCCCGCTGTGGCGTCACCTTGTGAAAAATGGAGAAGCCAAAAGTAGGTTTTATACCAGGACATTTTAGGTGTGGGTGCAGCTCAGGAAGTAGAGCAGTTTGTCAACCAGTCGAAAGGTTGGTGGTTTAATTCCCAGCTCCTCTAGTCCACATACTGACAAGGTACTAAACCCCAAACTGGTCCCGGTACAGCCATCGGAGTGTGAGTGTGTGCATGATTGTTACAAAGTGTGTGAATGGACATTTGTGTTTTGCCTTTTTACACTCACGCTTTACTTTGACTCACTGGTTATGTGTAGGAAGATTGCGATTAGACATACATCACCTGGGTATGAGAACGTGCTCTAAAGAACTGTTCAGTGCTGCTGGAAAAGCCTGTCAGCATCTCTGTAGTAACTTCCTTTGTCCTCTTTGTTTTTTCTTTTCCCAGCTGTGTGTCAAAGCATCCGGGAGCCCGTCACTAAGGAAATCCTTTTGGAGTATCTGGACCGCTGTGCTCAGGGAGCCCAAAACCGGAAAAACCCGCGAGACCCAGACTCTGAGCTAATGCCCCCTCCCCCTCCAAAGAGACCCAACCGGGCCATCCCATAGCCCACAGTTACACCCTTGGGACTGCTTCACAGTCACAGTGTACATCCACATCACCAGCCACTCACACCCCAACAGATTTCAAGACATTTAAATGCTTTCTTACCTGCAGCACGTTTGCTTTATCAGCCCATACGTGTCAGGGCACCAGAAAACCTCGATGTCATTAAATTACATTGTAGACCTCTTTGTAGCTTTAATTGCCTGTGTTCTTATTAAAATAAAGAAATATGCTTAGGGGTTTTTTTTTCTTTGTTTTCCTGTTTATAATTTTTAACATATGAGCTAATTGGTATTTATTTACTTGGAAATTGTTATAGCAACAAATAACACCTGAGAAACTGTGTTCATGTTTTGTCAAATAGTTCCTTAATTTGATTTGAAAGAGGAGTAAACATCTTCAAAACTCAGTCTGCTGTCTTTACACTTCAGAAATAGTTTCCACCATCAGAGGTCTCATGTAGATTAACACAAAGCTGCTCGGATGCTCATTTAACAGATTAAGGTTCCTCGTAGAGTTCCACCTGTAAGGCTCAGCCGGGGGTTTCCAAATGTTTTCATATCTCATATCAGGATTAGATCTCAGCACTCTGCCTCAGCCCATCTGTGTGGACTTTTGTTTTAAAGGCCACATGGGTGGGCAGGGAGATGACAACATGAGTACACTGTCTCTACAAACTAACTACAAAGAAGTAAAACCAGTGAAGTCGAGCTACAGATGGGTGGCACACAAACATTGTCTTAGAGAAGTAAAGAAGCTTCAAATGGAGGGATAAATACAACTCTTCCAGAAGATTAGAGCTTCGGATCGCTTGACTTTGATTTTGATTCACAATGTTCTTTTTGTGCTGCATTAAAGGAGGCTTAATAAACTAAAAGGTTTATGCTATATTCAGCATCAAAGTGAAGAACGCTGGTTTTTGTATTTAGCTAATTAGGATTCTGTTTGTAAAAATGTCTTGCCTGCCGTGCTACACGGCTTCAAACAGGGAGAAATCTTAGACACTTTTCTGTCTATGAAGCGGTACATCTGTATGAAAAACATCTTCATTTTAAGTTTTGTTAGGCCAAGGACCAGGCAGAAGTTCAATAGAAAAGTTGCTTCAACCAGATTTAACTGCTTTTCCTCTGAAGTCCCTGAGCAGGAGGACAAAACACAACAAATTATAGTTAAAGCAAAAGCAAACAGAAGCTTAAAAAATAGAAATGCTGATTGTAGTTACAAATAAACACTAAAGTCTGTACTAATTATTACTTAACCACTATACACCTGCCATATACAGAATAACTGTCACCTGATTTGTGTAAATATTCCTAGTGACATGACATATGTAAAAATGTGAGTAGAGATACTTGAAATCTACCCTTTAAGTTGGGTTTTTTTTTTTTTTTAAGTATGGATGAAGTGTGGACTTCCAGCAGTAATTCAAGAGGTTTAACAAAATTGGACTAACAGTTTAGCCAATTTTTTCAGGTTATGAATTGATCGGACAATTGACTGATAAGCCATTTCATAGCCAGGTGTAGCTTTTTCACCCTCATTATTTCATGATAAAGAGATCTGAAGTTAATTCAGGGTGTTTCATGTGCATTCGGCTGTCTGTTCCATAGGGCTCCCTCCTGAGAGGTGATGCTGCGAAGCATCAGTCTGGAGCCTGGGATAAATTGTTGAATCTTTTAGGTATATGTTTGAGGTAAGATGCACTAAAAATCATCAGAGCTCAATAATTTAATGGGGGAAAAAAAATCAGTTTTTGTACATGTTAAAAAATGTGAACATTTGTGCTCTTAATCTGAAACCCTGGGGTGTGAGCCGTAACAATTTTAAAAAGGTTGCGGGACTACATTAATAGTCCCTTTTAAACTATGAAGACATTTGAATAATTATAGTCATAAATAAGTCATCGCTTACATTAAGAAATGGACCAAATTTCTGTATATAAAAAAAAAAGAAAATTCACCCTTTTTTTTCAATTCTAAGGTTTGACATTAAAAAAAAAAAAGTATTCTGGTCCTTAGTAAGTCTTAACATTAGGAAAGTACAGTCTCAGATGAACAACACATGACATATTATACACCCTGTCATTTATTTAACAGTAAGTAAAAAAGCAGAAGAATTTGTGTATTAAAACCATGTGTAGGAGGACAGACGTCAGCAATGATCGTAGAATAGAAGAGAATGCCTTTATTGTCATACAGGATTGCAATGAGATTGGAGAAGCAATTGTTGCTGCCCATCAAACTGGGAAGGGTATACGGCCATTCCCAAACAATTATTCACAAGTGGAAATCAAACAGTTGCCGTTCTTCCCAGGAGTGGACGCCCCAGTGAATTCACCCCAAGGTCAGGCCGTGCAATGCTTGGAGAAACAGCAAAAAACCCAAAAGCTACATCTCAGACTCTGCAGGCCTCAGCATGTTAAATATTTAACTTCATTACAGTACAATTAGAAAAAGACTGAATAAGTATGGCTTGTTTGGAAAGGTTGACTTAAAAAACTCTAAAAAGAACTGGCAGCATTGTTTAGGTTTGCAAAGTTGCATCTTAGCAAACCACAGAACAAAACACAGGAACAAAGTGGAGATATTTTGCCATAATGTACAGCACAAACACCTCAAGCTGTCAGGCATGGTGGTGGATCATGCATCAAGGGAACTGGGCACCTTGCAGTCACTGAGTCGACCATGAACTCCACTGTATACCAAGGTATTCCAGAGTCATTTGTGCGGCCATCTTGCTGACAGCTGAAGCCTGGCCCAAATTAGGTCATAGAGCAGGACCATCAACGATGATCCCAAGCACAGCAGCAAATCTGCAACAGAATGGCTGAAAATGAAAACTATCAAGGTGCTGCAGTGGTTCAAAGTCCAGACCTCTACCTGACTGAAATGATGTGGCAGGACCTTAAGAGAGCTGTGCATAAATGAAGCCCTGTAAACCTCAATGAACTGAAACAGCATTGTGTGCTAAAATTCCTCCACAATGATGTGAGAGGCTGATAATTCACAAATTTTTTTGTCATACAGAAAAAGATTACTTCAAGTTATTGCTCCTAAAGGTGGTTCTAAAGCTACAAGCTAATTACAGGATGTGCTGAGTTTTTCACATACTGCTTCTGCATTTTGGTTTAGTTTTTATTAAATACATAACGGCACCTTATAATATGTCTTGTTGTTCATCTGAGGTTGTTTTAGAACCTGGAAAGGTCCGTGTGATTTTGATTTTGATTTTATTTTATTTTTTTTATTCAGTCCTGATACATAAATCTGTTGAAAGTTTGGTGGGTTTGAGCACCTCCACAGTCTGTCTATATGAGTGCTTTTAAAAAGCAATATAAACTACAGCAAACATTAATTCTTTCTGTTCATACTAGAACAACAAATGTAGCTATCTTGTTCAGCTAAATTTCAGTGGAAATGTCAGTGGAAGCTTGTGCCTGATCTGTATGCCGTGAGCGTAGAGTCACAGGTTGTGGTCATGCAGAAAAAGCTCATTAAAACATTTAACATACAAGATTAATCAGTAGCCTCGAGACAAACAAATATTTAGCTCTTTAATTTTGTGTCCTGTTGAGGTGTCTGGCAGGATTAACAAGTCATCAACCCTTTTCAAAACGGACACATACGCTGGTCCTCTAGCAGCAGTTTTCCATCACCTTGATAACTCATTGTGTTGTGGTTGACCTCAGACACCCCCACCCCCCCCACCCCCATGAGCTTCAGGCAAATAAAGATAATCCCCCCCCTTCCCGATTATTAAACACGCTCCTCATCAATCCTTTATTTTCATCCCTTTGGTGAACCTTGTTGGAAACATATGGATTATTTTCATAACCCGTTGCCCACATTGTTGCTTTGAGTAACTCTGCAGTGTTTATCGCCCACTATTGTTTTTGTAGAAAGGATTTATACAGCAGACTATGTAATCAGTTATATTTAATTGTTTATTATAAGTCTCTCTCTCTCTCATAGTGGATGATACCATTTCAACATTCAGTGAATATTTCTGCTTCTGTGTGACTAAAAGTTAACATTTCAGAACAATTGTGTGGTGGAACTTTGTTTGAAATGTGTCTTTCTGCACCCCCATGCTGCGAAAGAGATTTTTTTTTTTTTTTTTTAGGCTTGAGAGTCAGAATTTGTGTGCTTATTTTAAGATTAGGGTGACGTTGAGCGGTTAGTCATGCAGCGTGGAGAATTTAGATCAGGAGTTAGGGAATGAATGTAAGTTAGGGGAGTGTAACACACAAGTGTAACAAATCATGCGTGTGCGTTTTGAGTTCCTGTCGGTTGGTGCTCGAGGCGACTGTTCTCCTTATAGCAGAAATGGATGAGCTGCACTCCCAGGGCTCTCTTTCCCTCTGGCTGCACATGAAAGCTGGCTGATTTTCATCAAAGCCCCCTCCTCACCTTTTTGTCGTGAGGTTGCTGCCGCAGAGACACCACCACTCTCATGCAGCAGGTGCAGGATTCATGCCTATTTTTAAGTTTTTTGTTTTTTTTTTTCTATGGGCTTAAGTTTAATTCAGTGAAATCCATCCTTGCAAACTGTTCTTCTAGCAAACCTGATGTAATATTGACCAAAACCTGTTTTATTTTCCAAACCCCTTCGGCAGCTTCTGCATCATTTTCCTCATGAAAACATGGCTAAGACAGAAGCTCGAGAAAACACACACAGACCCATGAAATGGCAGATCTGGCTACGTCAATAATGTGCTTCCACTGGGTATGTTTGTGCCCCGGAGTGGAGGAGGTGTATGGATCTGGAAATCCAACAACACTCTGTATGAGCACAGGTGGCGTAGCAAAGATTATCAGGCTCTCAGGATGAAAGCCACTGAGCTTCACTGCAATATTAATTCAGCAGAGACGACTTGTGGGTCATTATTGTCTCAGTATTACCTGCATTTTGAATAATGCATCTCTGCGGTTCTCCCTGTCGTAAAGTGCAGAAAGGTGGATTTTTGTTGCAGCTCGTGTACTGACACTGTTGCCAGTTAGACCACATTTTTGTTATCTTGAAAACATCAATGCATAATTAAGAATTGTTCTATCTAAAGCGTACTAGGAAATGAGTTAGTTTTTCATAATCAAATGACCCCTTGTGACTTCCTATATGTATCTGTACAGTAAATTTATTCATGGTGTTGATTCAGGTCACAATTTAGTTTAAGCTTTGAATGATGAAATAGGCCCAGTTATGGCCCCAGCAGTAGTTTCCCACCATGCATTTGTCAGTCTATTTCTACAGCCTTTAATTGTGTTTTTTTACAGAACAAGAACAATTACATTTTTGCAAATATGCATATATGTTTTAACATTATAGGCGTTGATCTGATTTTATTTTCTGCCTCTGCATTGTAATGTTTTCCAGTGAACCATGGCTAACAGACCTAGAGTATCACAATTTACTGCTGCAGAAGCCTTGATTTTGAGTGTTTCTGCACAAAATATTAAATGTTATGCATCTGCAAACAAGATGTATGTTCAGGTTTTGTTTTAGCAGGAACAAGGAAGTCACAAATACCTTGACTCTGATGACTTATTATAATTTGCTAGGTCTTTGGATTCATGCGAATGTGACTGATACATGTACGACCCACCTTTACATTTTTCTATAACAAGCACAGTACTAAGCCACCTACGGAAGCTGGTTAGCCATCGAAATGGATGCCATGAAGCTCCCAGCACACATTTGTGGTGATGTTAATGCCAGAGAAGGTTTGGACGTGGCTCCTGAACACTTCCACTTTACACTAATACCAGTTATAGCTGATCGTGGAATATCTAGGAGGGAAGAAATTTCACATTTGTCTTGTTGCAATGGTGGCATCCTAAAAACACCTAAATTCAAAGATTAAGAGGTGTGGCCCACTACTTTTGCACTAGAAACTAGGCCTTACATTGCCAGTATTTGACACCCTAATAACAGGCACTGCATCCAGTTCCATGTACCCATCAGAAATTATTAACACATTCCTCAATCTTTTTCCATCTCCCCTCAGCCTGTACATCATCACCTTGAATTTATTCTGAAATTTTAGTTTAATTTGTATCATTACTGACTGCACAGTCCTTCTGAAGATACTGATTAGGTAGTGCAGGTCATTCATTGACTTTCCTCCAAATTCCAGAATGTGTTATTAGACTCTAAGCTGATGATATTGGAAACATAAAAAAAAAAAAAGAAAAGTTTTGGGACTTCATAGCAACACCAAGGAACTCCAAAGTCATGACTGTGAATCAAGTCTTCATCTGACTGATTTTAATAATAAGCTTCGGTTCTGATAATAAAGTCAGACAGTCCTGACCTGATTACCCCGATGAAATTAAAAATTTAATTGCATAAATTTTTCAGCTGATGGAGTCGAGGAGGCATTGCAGCCCAAATCTATTACTGGCAGATTCTCGGCTTGATGCCATACAGTAACAAATGACTCCCATTTGGGGCGTAGGGTGCTGAAGCTGCAACACAGGTTTTCCATCTCCATCAGAAGCAGCAATCGGGGGGCAGGGGGGGGGGGGGGGGGGGGGGGGGGGGGGGGGGGGGGGGGGGGGGGGGGGGGGGGGGGGGTTCTGATACCATACAGCTATTGTGCGCACATTGTTACAGCAGCACAGTGAGGATGCCAGTTTAGTGTAACCCAGTCTGTGATCACTTTTTCAATGAATGTGACACAGAGAAATTGCACTCATGCCTGCTAATGCATTTGTGAAGGCTCCCAAGCCACTAAAATACCAGTAAAACTACCATTCATTACTACTCAACTGTCAGGCATAAACTGATCTTGCTTTTAAAACCATAACCATCTAGAAATAACTGACATGACAAAAATGACTTGTTTTATTTATTTTAGCTTGATGTCACCCTTAAATGTTTTCTTTGTTGTATCCCAGAAAGATACTCACAGCCTGCAATCAGTATGTTGTTTGCATTTGCCTATCAGCATCATATAAAACACTGATCCAACATACACAGGCCTGCACTGGTGTATGTTATTTATGCTGCTGAGCATATACTGTATAATGTAAGCCTTGTGTACCTGCGAATGAATATAATGACAAAAAAGTTGATTTGGACATGATTAAGCTATAAATGCAAGCTTTGTAGCTAGGTTGTAACCCACAAACCCAAGCAAAGATCTCTCCATGAAACGAATACCCTTGTTTCATAGAGACTAGGCTGCTTATGTTCATATACGATTAGTGAATTCCTAATGTGAGGCTTCAAGATAAGCTTTCTGCTGCTACCCTCTTGACGCCCAATTGGTAGTGACTTTTTAATCACAAAGTAGGCCCTGCCTAGGCCATTACCATTGTTTTGTGTCCTGGGAACCATAAAGTTCAAAATGACCATCAGGTTGTGTTGGGTAAGATTTGAAATTACAAACTGATGTCATAAAGTCGTAGGGAAAGAGTTTACTGAGGTCAGAGAGCAGGGAGGACCATTTTTATACAGACACCAATCCATACTGGAAACCCAGTTTCATCTGTGCATGTGTGAAACGGGCTGCTTCTTGTTCTTTCCTTTAATAAAAGTTTTGTTGGCATGCTGAGGTTTCTCATGCAATGTCAGGCGTACATTGTTTGAGAGTATTGTTTGAGAGCATATTGGACATTATACAGTGACTAGCTGCTAGGGAAGTGTGTATTCTGGCAGTGGTTTCTGGAGGTTCTCACTGTATGAAATCGGTTGCAAAGAAGGTGCTGCACCAATAACCTCCTAGTGATTGATTTGGTAGCTAGCAGAAGTTGCAGTCAACATGTTGGCTGTAACTCCCCTGTGTAACTGCTGTGTGATATAATGGAGAAGTTTCCTTTTATTTACTGCCACTTTCTCTTTATTGCATTGTTTACTTAGCACACACTCTACACACACACACACACACACAACATGGTCAGTGTTAAAGGGTTAAAGCCCCAGTGACTGGATGTAAAGTGGGAGCAAATAAAGCAGCAATGGTTGCCTAGATGCCTGCATTTATAGTAAAAAGGTCAGGCCTTTTTTTTTTTTCTTATTGATTTCTTGTTTTTTTTCCAAAGGATTTCTCCAGTGGCTAACACTGAGCACTGCTCCCACCAGCAGGCCAATATTTGCTGTAATCAACATCAAATCACTTTACCAATACGTTTTGTGCTGTTCCACCAAGTTTGTATAAAGTCAATGAATTTTCTTCCCCTCAGGCTACAAAGGAGTAAAAACGCAGAAAATTAAAGAATAAGATGCAATTCGGTGTTTTTTTCCTTTACTCCATTAACTCGGTGCGAGTGAGAATGTCATCGCTCGAGGACAAAAGGTGGAGGGGTGCATTCAACCTGTAGGAGTAATTTTCTTTTTTTCTTTTCCTGACTGGCATTTTTTAAATCTTTCATTTATTAAGAGTGACTGCAGGTTGACCTCATGGGGTTTTTTTCCTAAAAGAAAAAGAAGTGTTTCTTTTGATGGTGCCCTCTCAAACAATACCTGGACATTATGTTCTACAGTGTGTGTTAGTGCACAGACAATAAAAAGCAAATTGTTCTTTAGAACAGCCTGACTTAAAGGCAGACTGAAAGCCTTACAATTTAATGCTAGGATAACCGTCCAATGAAATACATGATACAGACTAGGGTTTAATATTTTTCCCGAAAATGACATGAATCAAATCCCGGGAAATGACGAGCCATTTCCCGGGAATCCCGGGAAAAAGTTTATTTATTTTTTTATTTTAATTAGGCCTTCTGTAGCCTGTGTCGGGCTTAACCTATTTTGATATTGTAGAGGTAGCTTTCCAGCTATGTCCTGTTATGCCCAGTAGGGGGCAACGTCGGCTTGATTAACGCAATAAAACCTACATCTCGGCATTCGAGTGCTCGAGCTATGCGGTGTTGTATCGTTCCTCAACACTCCCTTAACAAATATAATTCGAATATTCCTCCATTGTACATGGAATTATACCAAGCTATTTTACAACTGCTGGTGCAAAACAATACGGTTCATCTCCACAGCATTGATAAAGGCTCAGCCACGCTGTCGTGGCGACATCTGTTGCGCTATATCTCCACCAGTGGAACGCTGTAATAGTCATTGAAAAGTTAACTACCGTACTACACTATAATATGGCATAACACAGGGCCTTGAGTAATGCTCCACGACTTGGTCATTGCCATTCTGGCAACAGCAAATTTATAACACCGTGTCTGAGGGTTAAAGTAGGTTCGTTGTGAATGTCTTTTGAAAAACTGGCCAATCCTTATAGCCTAAAAAATATACATTTTACTCAACTCCATTTTAAAAGCGAAATATGTTAAAGCAATCTATTTCATGATAATTTCTTCACACATTAGGCCCGTATCCTAATTCATGATTGTTAGTAAGCGGCTGCAAACGAGGAAAAGAAACACTCGAAGTTAAACAGATATTTCTTTATTGTTCAGGGCAGGCATATTTTATAGGCTATATAATGCAATATAACAATATATAATAATATAAAATTATATAATACAAAATACCTTAGGGTAAACACATTGCCTACGATTTCAACAAATTAAAGAGGAAAAAAGCACAACTGTGTAATACCTCTATTAAAACGCTTGAGATGAAGGCTGAAGCCTTAAACGGAGGCTGAACGTGCCTGAAATGAAGAGTAATGCTTTTCGCATTAAACGAACCCTTCTCTCAATATTTCCTTTAAATTTAACATTCTGAAGCTTTCTTTTCTTTCTGAAAGTCAAATCGACGCGCGCGACTTGTTTCCCGGTTTCCCGTCTAACGTTTCCCGGGAAACGGGAAATGGTTCTGATCGCATTTCCCGGGAATCCCGGATCCCGGGATTAAACGCTAATACAGACTAGATAACTGCATGAAGAATGAAAAAAGAGTGGTGGAGGGAGAAGTTCAAACCCTTTGTACTTTTTCACCTTTACTGGTAAAGTGCCTGCAAGTGACAATAATGAGCCACAAAGGGCACAGAGTACACAATGTTTGATACTTATCCCACATACTCGGGAGTAAAAGTCGTAATTTCTCAGCCTCAGCCAATTTGACCTCTCTCTATTTTACTCTGTGAGCTTCTAAATTGTTGAAGTGCTCTTTTAACATCAGGATTTTTTTTTTCCCCAGAAAGTGAAAACCAGTGATTTTTTCTATTCAGGAGAACATTTACCCCCCCCCCCCCCCCCCCCCCCCCCCCCCCCGGGATGTGAGATGATTCAATTTTTTTGCTATTGTTGTATTTAACAGGACAAAGTTGGGTGAGAATTTTCCTCAGTGTCTCTTCCATCTCCAACAAGTGTTTAGCTTCCCCCATTCTGTGACATTAACAGGTGGAGTTTAATGGGTAAAAAGCAGAGCATGGATTAAAATCGCTCTTCAGAGCCCTGCAGAGGAAAACATCTAGAGATGACGCTTCCCTCAGCTTCCAGTGCTGATGCTGTGACCAGCTCAGCATTCAGAAAACACTTCTCCCACCTGGAAGTATAAATTTGTCAGTACTGTATGTACTCATTGGATTCTGCTTCTTTTAAACTTCCGAGTCTGCAAATTAAGTTTGTATTTGTGGCTAGAATGGTGGTTAGTGCTGTTGCCTCACAGAAAGATGGTCTTGTGTTTGAATCCACCGGTCACCCGTGATTATTTTAAATTAGTTGTAGGTTTAAATGTGAGTGTGAGTGGTTGTTTATGTCTCAGTGGTAGCCCTGTGATGGACTGGTGACCTGTCCAGGGTGTACCCCTCCTTTCACCCTATGACAGCTGGGATAGGCTCCGGCCCCCGTGACCCTCAATTGGGTAATCAGTGAAGAAAATTAATGGATGGATAAGTTAAGTTTTTGGGTGAGCTTTCCCATGTTTCTTTGTTGTAATTGCAAAGCTGGGAGTCACGTTTGAGAAGGCATCTGAAGAGTCTGTTTTCATCCACAATAAACCTTGTTGCATTGTTTTTTGATTAAACCCAGAAAAGTTTCATGTTTCCATCATTTTGACCACATTATTTTTTAGACTTCAAACTGGTCCTCTGTATTAAAGTTTAGAAACAGAAGCAAGTTTTAAGTTTTAAGCAGGTTTTTCCCTTTATTGCCATCTTATCAGCATAACTCACAAAGCTGTGCTGCAACAGTAAGGGAGATGGTGTTTGCTGTCCACATGAATTGTAAAAAGCACTGTGGAGCTTCCTTTCCACTGACGGAAAGTAAAACATGTAAACTTGTGGAACATTTTCCAAATTAAAAAAGTGTCAGCGGAGAGCTTTGTCCGCAGGAAGCTGGGCGAGGCTGATATTGTGAGTCGTTTGTTTTCTCAGCAGTCATTTGGGTTGCTGAATGTTGGCTGTGTGAAGCTGGCAACCTTTTATGTAATTTTGAGTCCTGGAATTCTTAACTGTAATCCTGACTTGTATTCCCTGGACAAGCAGATTGAGCTCAGCTGTATACACGATAAGGTGTCCGTCATGTAGGCTGCAAGGTCAACACATTCTCACTCCCAGCTTGGTTAACAGGGCCTTCTCTTAATGTTCAGCTTCTTCATATTTAACCTGAAGTCTCATAGTGTCCATTTCAGATGTTGGGGGACTCCCAGTGAATTCTGTCGGACTGCCTTGCAGGTTGAAAAGTTACAGTGACATGTAACAACATATTTCCATGAATATGAACGACTCCATCTCATTCATGTTTTTTAATGGTTGCTGACGGTGGGCACCACGCTTTCTTCTTCACACTTTCTCCAATTTAATTTAACGCTGTAAAACAATACTGAAGAAACTCAAAAGTTTAACGAACATGAATTTTTGAAAAAACAAATAGAAAAACAAACAAACAATCATTTGTTGGACCCTTTTCTTCATCCTGCAGCTCAGGATTATCCAAACTCTCAATTTAGGTCACACGTGAACCAAAGTCCAGATTTCCAGTAATTCAATATCCATTTCACATATTTTTCCACCTGTGCACCTCTTTTTTATTTACTGATCTCTCTCAGCTGTGATTTCTTTGCAGCAGTGCAACTATGAAGGCCCAATTCAAACAGTTAGCTCCCAACAGTCAATGCCGAGGTGCGTCTGCCCCTTGAACCCCAATAATCACTGATGTGGGCTCTAATCTCAAGTGTTAATTGTTGATTTCTGAGTGTCATGACTTTAATGAGCTTATTTTCTGCAGCAGAGCTAACTTTTTGTCTTGTTTCCCTGATAGGTCATGGTCTGGTTATCCGCTGTTAATGTGTGGTTCCTATCATAAAACAGTCATGTACATCCTCTTTCGATTCTAATTTGGTCCATACCAGATTCTAAAATTATTTAAATACAACCTCAGATGAGCAACAGCATGTCAAATTACACTGTGTCATAATTTAATATTTCATTTAAAAACAAACAAAAAACAAAATGCACAAGCAATGTTAAAACTAAGTACACCCCATGATCCGGTAGCCACAATAACTTGAAATAATGGTTTTTCTGATTTTATGAATTTCTCATTGTGGAGAAATTTTGTTCTTTGTACTGTTGCTTCAGTTCATTGATGTTTGCAGCCATTTGTTCATTCACAGCTGTCGTTAGACCCCACCACAGCATTTCAATCAGGTTGAGGTCTGGACTTTGACTGGGTGTTTCCTACGCCTTGATTCTTTCATTTTCAATCATTCTGATGCTAACTGAGGCCTGTAGAGTCTGAGATGTAGCTCCTGGGTTTTCTGCAGTTTCTCTGATTATTGTGGGGTCTCACTTTGGGGTGAAATTGCTGAAACCTTAGAAATGAAAACAAGTATTCTTTATTTTTCACATGACTTTATCAGCTGTATACTAGTACTGCCAGTAATCAGTACTACCTTCTCAGGGTTGACTGTGGCTGAAACGGTAGAGCAGGTAGTCCATTAATTGGAACTTTATGGCTCTGATTCCTGTCTCCTCCAGTCTGCATGCTGAGGTGTCCCTGAGCAAAATAATAAACCCAGATTGCCCTCTAATGCATCCATCAGTGTGTGTGTGTGTGTGTGTGTGTGTGTGTGTGTGTGTGTGTGTGTGTGTGTGTGTGTGTGTGTGTGTGTGTGTGTGTGTGTGTGTGAGTGAGAGAGAGAGAGAGCTGTGTGAATAAAGCGATCTATGAGTGTGTATGTCTGTGTAAGTGCTTTGAGTGCTTTGAGGAAAGTGCTATGTAAATGTCAGTCCATTTATCTTGGCACAACACAACAGATGGTCTCAAATACATTAACAAGGCAAAAAAAAAAATCTGTTTGAGGTTTACCTGCTAAACAAAAACATTACAGGTGAGGACCTCATGCACCTGGTTAAGACAGTCTGCAATGCTGTCATTAAGACAAACAGCTCTGATGTCTTCACTACTGTTTTGCGATGTAGACAAAGTAAAAAAAAAAGAAAAAAAAAAGCCTGAGCTCAAAATGATTACATGTACAAATGCTGAGCTCTTTGTGTGTAGGTTCTCAGTCATCCAGTAGTCTCTGGAGCTTCAAAAAAAAGGCGACTGGACTTTTTTTAAGATTCTCTTTTAGTTTGAGATCCTAAGAAGCCTTTCGGATGAGAGGTGAAACATCTTCAAGAAACTTTAAAAAATCCAGTCACCATTTTTTCATGTTTCAGAGGCTGAGGTCTTTATTTTTAAACTTTGACTATGTTAATATACAGCTATCAGGCATAACATTATGACCACTGACTGGTGAAGTGAAAAACACTGATTATCTCTTCATCTTGGCACCTGTTAGTGGGTGGGATGTATTAGGGAGCTGGTGAACATTTTCTCCTCAAAGTTGATGTGTTAGATGCAGGAAAAATTGGCAAGCATAAGGCTTTGAGTGAGTTTAACAAGAGCCTGGGTCAGAGCATCTCCAAAACTGCAGGTCTTGTAGGGTGTTCCCAGTCTGCAGTGGTCAGTATCTATCAAAAGCTGTGAACCAGAGGCAGGGTCATGGATGGCCAAGGCTCATTGATGCATATGGGTAGTGAACCCATGTGGTCCCATCCAGCAGATGAGCTCAAATTGTAGCTCAAATTACTGAAAAGGTTAATGCTGGTTCTGACAGAGAGGTGTCAGAATACACAATGCATTGCAGTTTGTTGTCTATGGGGCTTCAGACCTGTCAGGGTGCCCATGGTGATTGCTGTCCACCAGCAAAAGTGCCAACAATGGGCACATAAGCATCAGAACTGGACCACAGAGCAATGGACGAAGATGGCCTGTGTGAAGGGAAGTGTGCATCACATTCTCTTTTACATCACGTGGCTGGCTGGGTGCATTTTGTGTTGCTAACCTGGGGAACACCTGGCACCAGGATGCACTATGAGAAGAAGGCAAGCTGGCAGAGACAGTGTGATGCTTTGGGCATGCTTTGTTGTGCTGGGAAACGTTGGATCCATCCATGTGGATGTTACTTTGGCACATACTACCTACCTAAGCCCTGTTGCATGCCATGATGCCTCTTTCAGCAGGATGATGCACCCTGCCACAAAGAAAAAATGGTTCAGGAATGATTTGAGGAGCACAACGATGAGTTTGAAGTGATGGCATGGCCTCCAAATTCCCCAGAATTGAATCCAATTGAGCATCTTTGGGATGTGCTGGACAAACAAGTCCCATCCGTGGAGGCCCCACCTCGTAACTTACAGGATTTGAAGGATCTGGTGCTAACATCTTGATGCAGCTACCACAGCACACCTTCAGGGGTCTAGTGGAGTCCATGCCTTGACAGGTCAGGGCTGTTTTGGCAGCAAAAGGGGACCAACACAATATCAGGAAGCTGGTCGTAATATTATGCTTGATCAGTGTAAGCATCTGCTACTCTAAAAGTTTTTAATAAATATGGCAATAAATAAGAAAAAACATAACGGATCCCCATTGAAAAGCTGATATGTGGTGGAGAGATTAGCATAGGTGGGGCGTTTGCAGTGTGGTGCAGCAACCCTAGCTTGTTTTTCCTGAAATGTAATAAACCTAATAGCCTGTGAAAGTGTAAGATTATATGTGCCTATACAGTAGATTTGGTCTATAGGCTACAGATTTGTTGCATTGACATGATTTGTGATATTTCTTTGAAGGATTTGCATCCAAATTGCTGCCGGTTATGAGTTATCTTGTAAAACCTATAGACTTTTTGTTGCTCCTATTTCCCACTGGATAAAACATCATTTTTACTTGCTTGTTTGATATCACCCAATTTGATCTGAATATTTATCATCTACAAAAATGCACTGTTTTCTTTTAGATGATCACACTCAAAGAGGCAGTGGAGTGATTTGAAGACTACTAATTTGGATTTGGTGGAAGTGGGGAGGGGGGGGCAGTTTTTGTCACAGCTAAAATCATTTTTTTCACGTGATTTAGCTGCAGGAGTGTGTGCTGCTGCTTCTGCTGTGGACAGAAATGATGGAGGGGAATGGCACAAATCCCTGCTTCTTGGGCGTTTCCATAAACTTAAAGTTTCATCCTAAAAACGCCAGAAGGTATAGGTCTCACTTTGCCACACCTCATTATGTTCAGCAACAGTGAGATGCGGGGAGTGTTGGTGTGTGCCCAGTGAGGAGCAGTAAATGGAAATAAACAAAGTTTCCTTGAACAAGACTGCAAATGTAACGACAGAGCTGACACGGGAGAAAGGCTTTGTTGTCTTTGGAGAGTCTTTTTGGTATTAAAGTGCTTCCTATAAAGCAGCACTTGCCACTACCCAGAGACAAAATACTGATGAAATATCTATACATTATTGATATGGCTCCCCTGCGCTCCACGCTCATTTCACCACTTCGATCTCTGTAGCTCTCGATCTGTGTCTCTGAAGCTCCCTTTAGGTTCCCTTTTATGAACCAGTGAGGCTGAATACAGCCCCATCTGAAACCACAGCCCATTCCCTGACTGGCTGATGTAGATCTGTCTGAATCATCACACTGATGCACAATAAAAAAAAAAAAAATCCCACAACACAGGAGTCATCATTATATTATACGTCCAAATCTGAGGGACTAATTAAGATCAATACTGAAGTGCGCCTCCATCAGAGAAAGACTCATAGCCTACCTGCCTCATAATGACCAATAAATAGTCAATATTTCAATAAAGCTGCCATTTGTGGTGAGATTGAGTGGATTAATCATTCCGTTTCTACAGTTTGTGGGCGGTTTTAACTCATAAAAGAACACTTAATCCTTCAGTGTTTCTGAAAACATGTAATTTAAGATTTATCACTGAAATATACAGTGTTTTCCTAGGGGCTTAAACAAATGTTAATCTGCTTTTTTTTTTTTTTTCCTCTTTGCATCCATCTTTACTGTGACTTTCTTATCCCTCAAATTACACTAAGCAGATTTTACAATTCAATAACCATGTTTATGTAATAATGTCAGAATGGTTCACACTGTTTCTATCACTGCAAACTCAACCCTTCCCAAAGATTTTTCACATTAAAGGACTATTACATTTCACATTAAAGCAGCTGGAAATTACAGCTGCAATCATGGTGCCAGAAAACCAATCAGACCATGGTGTCAAACTCGCAGCCTGGGAGCCAAAAGGTCAAATTGGGCCCACTAGAAACTTAGCAGTGTGAAAATTGCAGTGAACTCATTAATTACTCAGATTTTCCAATATAAATGAAATACTATTCCTTTTGTGGTGATACTAGCATTACACAGGAGTGAAAATCCATCCAGCCTATCCCAGCTGTCATAGGGCAAAAGGCAGGGTGCACAGTGAATAGAAGATCTCTATAGAAAGCATTTCTATAAAGGTCTACAGGTTTTAATCGTAGTACTATTACCACCAAAAAAAAATGTATATTTGAAGGTTTGTGACCTTCCACTGTGATCTGTAAATTGTAATGCACAATGTATTGACAGTAGACTGAATGTGAAAAACTGAAATATGTTTTTGCAGCCAACATCCAAAGAAGAGCTTTAAATGTCCTTGAAGAAGCCTGGAGAACTGTTCCTGAAGACTTTGGTCCTTGAGTTCTAGTTATCCTGCCTCCCCTGTGCCTTGTTGTCAAGTCTCGGGCTCTGTTGGTGTTAAGATACGTCCTGTTTTATTTTGCTGGTCTGGCGTTCTCGTGTGTTGTGTTCAGTTTTGTGTCCCCTTGTCTCATTAGTTAGATTCTGTCCACCTGTGTCTTGTTTTCCTTAATTACCTCATATGTGTATTTAAACTCAGTTTTCTTCAGATCCTTGTGTTCTCTTTCATGCTGTGTGGTTCCTGTGAAGTTTATTATTCCTGGATCCAGCTCTGCCTTGTTTATGTGTTCTGTTTGGATTTTGGAGAGACTTCTGCATTAAAGTGTCTTTTAATTCCTGTCTGCAGAGTCCAGCTGTGCTCCACACATCTGTTTCATGAACATTTCCATGTATGTTTGCACACGTTTCAATAAATCACTGCACCTATTTTCCTTTCAAAATATAAAGAAATGAGAAGTGATTTAAGACGTTTGCAGAGTACTTTGTGTTATTATGCTATGATGTTATTGATCTGGCCTACTCGAGCTCTAACTCAGATGTACAGTGTGTGGCCCATGGACTGAACTGAGTTTGAAACCCTTGAATCAGACAACAGATTAAAGCTGAATAAATGGATTAATTGTAACAGAAATAGTAAAATGAGCATGTTGTGGACTCAAAAATGTGTGCTCTTGACAGCAGAAGGTAGACATTGAATGTAAATTGAATGTTTGGGCATTTTGAATTATTAAATACTTTAGAACCCAGTCAATATCCAGTAGGCAACTTATGGAAATGTGATGTGGAAACTTGAAGCCTCTGGGATGCACTGAGAGTGGACATTTGAGTAGGAAACTTTTTATGAGTTTTAATTCAAATGACTGAAGTTATTAAAAAAGAAAAAAGAATTCAAACAAAGTAGGGGGTTTAAAAACAGAGCAGAAATGCAGCTCTGACGTCTTTCCACAAATCCACTAATCCTTTCCGCGAGCCTTTGGCCTTCTGTCAAATGTTACTGTTCTCAAAAGCATTTCTTGCTATGGTTATGATCACTATCATCTTCTGTATTGGTGTTTTTGAATGTTTTGAAAAAAAATGTTAAAACAGTGTAGGGGATCCAAAACTCCCAGAAACCCAGTGTTTGCTGCAGAGCCAATTTCTTAACAGAGGAAAATCTGATGTACTGAAGCTACATGTCAAAGGTTCGGAAAATCAGTTTGGTAACCTTATCGTTACCTCGATTTTCCATCTCACTACCTAAAAAACACACTTCTTGTATTGGTGCTGAAGGCTGTCACTTTTTTTGCATTATGAGCACTATTAGGAGGGATAATGGGCTGTAATCCACAGACCTCGGCCTTCTTAGAGGCTGCTTTCAATCTATAAGCGTCCCTGGAAAGACTTCAGGTTAATTTTTATTGAAGAGAAGCCATTAGCTGGAAATGCATTTTATATTAAAGTGTTGTAGAGGCTCAAATTGCCTTTTTTCCTATACAATACCTTCACTAAATTTAAAAAAGTGCTAATATAATACCTTTCTGCTTTGTGTTTAAATGCTGTGTCAAGTCATCACAGCACAGTTATTACTAACATGTGCCTGCAGCCAGAACAAATAAGCGTGCAAAAAAAATTTACTCAGATGTGCAAAACTAATGAGTCACATCTAGCTTTAGGGCTTTAATAATATCAATGCAAGTCAAAGGGATTTGTCTGAGTGTTAAATATCAGGTGATGTATCTATCATCAGATCATTTTCCAGAGAGCTGGCAGATCAGGTAACTCCTGAAAAGGGATCACTTGTTCTGTAGTACATTTTGTTTGTTCTTTGCAACTGTTCAAGGTGAAAGAAAATAGGGATTTTTTTTTTATAGAGGGCTTTATGAGTGCAACAGCAACACTTGACCAAAAAAACAAACAAACCTCAAAGCAGGCTTTGCAACAGTTTTTAGTTTGTCTTTTATCTTCTAATTACATCTGTCTGGAAAACTGAAGACCTGAAAGTTTTTTGTTTTGTTTATGCGCGCACGCACGCATGCGTGTGTGCGTGCATGCATGCGTGCACAGACTTCAAAATGACTATATTACAAGTCTTTATGTGATTTTTAATCAATACCAAAGATTTTGCTCACTCAGTGGACGAATTGTACACACATGCTGTTTGGGATTTAAGGACACACTCAACCTCCTATTTTCAAGTGTTACTTTAAGAACCCACACCTATTTCTCCTTGACAGAAAATTCATCCAGAATTTCAAAAAAAAAAAAAAAGAAATTAATCAAACAACTTGTTCTTAGCCTTAAACCTGTTATCCTGTATCTAAAAACTGACAGTGCGTCTGTCTCTTACTGTCAAAGCTACTCAACCTAAATCCCAAAGGGAACAACTGGGAACCAATCATGCTGGTTTTATGTGCTTGTTTTTATTTACTGCCCAATTCAGTGAAGTGCAGACACAGGACTATGAAATAGGAAACAAAGCTCCAGTATTTTGTACGCAGAAACCCTACAGCACACGCTCTCAACTACAGATTCAGACCACTTTACTGCTGCATGTGTGAAGGTAACACATGCGTCTACCATATACCATAACAGCTCTATGAGTCCATACTTATGCACAATAGTCAGTTGTACTAATGCTAGCAATAGCATGCAAATTCAACTGGCTACCTCTAGGGCAGAAAAATTAAGCCAAAACCTGCAGTTCCTCTAATGACCATGTGGGGGTGTCTCCAAACAAGACCCAATCCCCAAAGACTTCCATGTAAAATAGCCCAATTTAAACTATGAAGGTCTAGAGTGTGGTAATAAAAATATTTTGGTCTTTATAGGCCAGTTTCAGCTCATCCAAATACTAATCTGGACCTCTCCACCATTTTGTTGTGTTTTTTTGCCCTTTGAGGCATTTTCACGCAATTATTATAGGCATAAAATGGCCTACTCTGCAGTACATTTCATCTAAGAATTCAGTGCTGCAGTGCTGACGAGTGAAATTAAGCTTTTTTGTTTGTTTTGGTTTGTCACTTAGTTCCAGTTATCAGGTATTTGCATGTGTACATTGCACCTGTACAGTTTATGGATGCACCTTGCTAACCAAACTTGCTGGCATCAGCTAATAATTTTGCCCTATTGCCCAAATGTGGTGGCGTGACGGAGGTCATTTTATACCCTAGACAGTATAAAAGATGCATGTAGCCTTAGGTTTGTGACGCCCATTTTAAAGCCATGAGGTGAGCATTTTTGTTGTTGCCATGTTGGCATTTTGAATTTGGATATGATGAGTGATGGGCAGGTCTGACTGTGAAATGCATGCTCATTGGCTAACAAGTTTTCAGTCACAAATTGTTAGCCAATGAGTATGTCCTAAATAATCCTCCTTTATAAGCTGTTAGAATGACCATGATTTACAAAATGAATGAATTTGTTTTATTCAATATGACCTGGAACTTGTGAAACTCATAAAAAAAGTGATTACTGAGGCCACAAAGTAAGACAGCTGGGGGCCACTTTCCCGACTTCTATACAAGGCTTTTTGCAACCACAGAATTTGCCCCCTGGTGGCCATTAAAAGAATGGAGGTTTAAGGCCCTTCACTTTTCAGACACTGCAGACACTATATTCATGTTTTATACCATCTTTTATATATGATCTGTGGCTAAAATGCTCACAATGACTATTATGTTTGGCAAGTATTCTATATTGCTTACATGCTAACATTAACTGATCAGCACTGAACACAAAGCAGGCTACAGCAGAGCATGAGAACTATTAGTTTTACAGTTCTTAATTACTGAACAAACTTTCATTTTGACACTGCTAAAGTTAAGAGATTACCACATTATTGCAGTTCATCCCATCCAGTCTGTCCTCAAAAGAGATCCACCAACAAATTCCAGGTATTCACTTTATCGTGGATCAGGAACATCTGTACAAAACTGTAGATGCTGCAATATTAGACTGAAATTAAAATATCTTTTAGACTGTAACAGAGTCTTCAGCTCAACTAAAACAGTTTTATTTTTGTTGTGGTCTGGTCCTCCTCAAGGTACCTAAGATAAAATCAAATTTTAGAAGTTACTGCAAAAGGAGCTCCAGCAGCATAAGCGTTCTCCTTCTTAAGAGTACTGCTGTAGTCTGGTGTAAACATCATTAAATAATACAAGAAATATATTGTGATATCAATTTACCCACAAACTGAATTATCTTATTCATAGTTAACAGTCTGACATTTCCTCCCCTGAAGCCACTTTTTAGCAGCCACAGGATTTTCCTAGCTCCACTTGTTAATAGGGGTAATTTGTTGTTTTCTTCTTTTTATGGTATTTTGCAGTAAGGAAAATATAGATTATCACCAGATTTGAAGGCCCCTAAAGTCTGTCATAGTTTGGCAGTTTGGCAGGCAGGATGTGGACCCAAATGCAGGACACAGGAGGCCAAATGTAAACTCAAAGGCAAATTTATTAAGGAACTCTTCATTAGTAGAATACAAAACAAGGGTGTCAGCTGAGCTGGAAACTAATAATCAAAGACTAGGAATTATTGGCAGTCATCCTCAAGTGGGGATGAGGGAAGACACAACGAGGAACTGAGGAAACTGAGGCCCTAAATACACACAGTAATGATGCGGGAAGGGGAAACAGGTGGGAACACACACGCACACGCATACACACAGCTGAAACTAATCACAGAATACAAGCTCAAGGAAGCAAAAACAAACACAATGAACATGAGACAAATAAAACAGGAAGTAACTAAAACATCCAACAGATAGAGAGACTTTCAGTTTGCTGATGGGAACATTTCTGGTGTCAGTTACAGTCCAGTATAACTCAAAGCAAGAGGCTTCCCCTCAGTTCCTTTAATAGAAAACTCTCCTAATGTAGCAGCCAAAGTGTTGCAGGTTCGTGCTGCTTCCACTGCTGTCACCGCAGGGATCCATTTGATTTCTGTAAGGTCCGCCTCCCTTCAGCTTCCAGCCTCACTAATGACATGACTTGATGTCGTTTAAGAGGTATTTGATACACAAGGATGAGACTCGATGTGGGGAAACTCCAGGCTTCATTTAGCCAACATTTTCCTCACTGCCGTTTTCAAGACGCTGCTTGTAAAGTGACACTTTTAAAAAGGCCTGAGACAGACTGATTGGCATGTGAATGAAAACATACAACAGAGTCTTTATCTGCATTTTTCTGAATAGAGAAAGCAGAAATAATGACCCATTTTTCATGCTGTTTAATACCGTAAACTATGATTCATGCAAAAGAAAGACAAACCCACACAATAGCAATAATATTACAAATTGCTTTTCAAAAATTCTATGCATCAAAAGGACATTTCAGCGCAATAAATCGTCTATTTGGCCACGAGGCAGCAAAGAAAATAGATGCTGGAAACAGCACTCCAGCTGCTATTTGTAATTATGCATTTTTGAAATCGAAGAGCAGTAAATTGAGTCAGGATTTTAATGTGAGGGGGTGTTTGTAATTGATATAATGGAACTAGGGGAAAAGCTTTGAAATAGGAGCTTTAGGAAGGAGTGTGGAGAAAAGCCTTTGTGGCACTGCAGCGCAGGCTCTTTGTCTATATCAGAAGCAGAGGCGACACAAAGCGCTGCTGATCTGAGTTATGGCATCATTCTGTAAGGATTTAACAGGCTGAATTCCCCGACAATATCAGACCCAGCCACATCAAAGAGTGCCCTCTAACAGAATAAACAGGCTCTCTGTTGTTCAGCGCCGGTACTGGTTTAATAGTGTACAGCATTAATGAATGCCTCCTTGTGTCACAACAGCTTGGGACAAAATCCTTTAGACGAGGAAACGTATATTTCAGTCTGTGTTTTTATTTCAGTTATGCTGAAAAATACTGTGCTGTGCTTGCAGACAGGAGAGAAGCGTTAGTCAGCCCATCGGATTGTGGAGAAACTATTTTAAAGTCCACTTGTTACCTCTCTGCCTTTCACCAACTTAACTGTGGATGGCAGTTGGGGGATTTAAAAACTAGAAATGGGGCGTGAAGGACCAGGGGGAAAATATGGCCAGAGTATAATTGAATGGAAGTGATTTATACTGGGAAAATTAGAAAAAAAAAAAGGCTCTGCTGATGCTGCAGTGCTGATCTATATTTCAATAAAATTTAACTTGGATCCCTTCATTCATTTTAAATCCTTTATTAAAATAGTGAGGCGTGGGGCAGGAACTCTTTTGACTTTAGAAGAGGGGCATTCCAGAAATGCTGGAGAACCACTGGGTTATGGAAGGACTGTGGTCACGGTAGATGCAGGTTAGTGATGGAATCCAAATTGCATTAAAATACACCATGTGTATAAACTGGTTGATGCAAGCCTGTAACTGCTGTCTGGCCTTAGTTCAGATGTCTGTGGCATCACCACAGGCATTTAAAGTGTCCACAATAATGTGTCTGAATCCTACACTGTGAAGGCCAGCCTTATTTCATTTGAGTCAAGGCTTAACTCCTCTTCTGCTTTGCCGTCAGGGAGAAAAGTTGTTTACAGTGACAGTAGCTCCCCTTTTAGCAAATGCCATGTTTAAAGATCAGAAGCTCAGACAGTGTTTGGGGCAGATTTGGAGGTTATTGGAAAAATGTGGATTGAAAATTAGTGACACAGAAAAAAACATCCCTAAAAATCCTTCAAATGAGGAAAATTGTCATTAAACTGATCACAGTGGTCACAGAAGTGCCAAAACTGCAGCTCCTCTAGTTTGGCTCCAAAAAATGAGCCCATCCCCATAGACTCCCATCTTAAAATGCTCATCTCCTAAAGAGATTAAAGCTCCAGCACCACTTGTAATATGAAGAGCAACTTTATTACTTGACCAATGCTTTTCAACGTGTAACCTTCATCAGGGTCATCAAAAAAAATATGTTGCAGACAGCACTTTAAATAGCATTTGTGCTTGAACAGAAAAAAAAATGTTGCTTCATTATGCTGAAAGTGGGTCGATGAACCATTAAAAAAAAAAAAAAAACTTGAGAAGAAGGCAAATTGGAGATTGTTAAGCAGAAGGTCCATGATGATTTAAGGTGGAATGACCCAGTTTGTTTGGGTTTTTTTTAAAAACAACCAATCCTATATGTCCGGTATGCAAATCTACCAATCCACTTAAATGTGTAATTAAGTAGAAAAAAAATTAAAACACCCAATTGTACACACCTAATCTGGCATGTGATTGTATGATGGTATGATAAATTCTGGCTCCAAAAACTCAACATAGCAGCAGACAGCAATGCTGCTTTCACATGACTGATGGCTACATCCATCTTTTATACTGTCTTAGACTCTCATGTTAAAATGCTGAATCAAACAGTATTTAAAAAAAGCACGTTTACAGCCTGATACAAAAAAGAGTTCCATAGATAGAAAGTTGTTGTGAAGGAAAAACTATTTAAATCATTCATTTAGATACTGGTAAGGTTTTATATTTTTAGTATTTTATTTTGTTACTTAGTTATCAGGTATGTGTTTCTGTCTTGTGTCCAGCTAATGTTAGCTGATAACTTAGCAGTCCACTCTGATCCAGATACACTTATTTCTGGCTCCAAAAATAAACAGGATGGCATCCAGAACTCTAACATTAAGGAGTCCACCACTGGTTTCTTGACTTCAAAATGTGTGACATCACGGTGGCTCTGTCCATCTTTAATATACAGTTCATGGTCAGTGGGCATTAAATGACCCTGCATCAGAAGAGTTATTTGTCAATCTCTGTGGTCTCACAAACAAACTCTCTGCCCCGGCTCCCCAGGAGTGACTTTGGTTCAATTATCATTGTATTGATAGAAGATGTGAGGCCCTGTAGCTCTTTAATCAGTTCATGAGGTTCCCTTTTTTCTATCCATTAAGTGTGATTGTTCTTTTTGTATGCTTTTGAAGGTTATAGCCTCTTTCTCCACCTTGATGCACTTGTGTTTTCAGTGAAGTTCAGCTTCCAGGAAGCACAAACCGCTCAGCAAGCAAAGATAATTTGACTTGATTAACTTTGTTTTTTTTTTCAGATTTTAAATAGACAGTGATAGCATCATTACCTTAATTTTTTTTTTTTTTTGGGCTGAAATAATTGTGTAGTGAAAGTCTGATATCTTAAGCATTGTAGTTACAAGAAGACATTGTTTTATTGTAAAGGTTTAAATATGGAAAAAAGGTTTAAAGCCCTTTTTAGTTGGTGCAAGAGCAAAGTTTCTACAGTTTGTTCATGTCACTTCAATATTTCAGTACTCACTCTGTCATTGATTTATGAATTTGGAACATTTCATCCATTTTTCTTGTCTTATCGTGTGAGTCAGTTGCTCCATAACATATTTTCACTCATGATTTTAAGCCAATCATCTTGTGTTGGTGGATCTGGTTTGTACCATCTCGTTGGGATGACTTTGTTAGAGGCTACTAAAAAGATTTTAAACATATATCTGTCTTCTCTTGAACCAATGATATCATAAACCAGAATTCTGGCAATTAACAAATCAGGTAATTGGATCACTCAGAAAAGCACAGTCCCAGGACAAAGCCAAAAGGCATGAGAATGGTTCACATTTACTGCTCCACATTGTGGCTGTGTTGTAGGTGAAAACTAGGTGACAAAAAACCTTATCATAACAGTGTTCTCTCCAAGTATGAGATGGTGTGGTGGTTTGTTGTGTTCTTCATATATGCAACCATTTAACTTCAGAAATATTCAGCTAGCGCCCTTTCCCCTTTCTGTTTAACATATAGAGTTGCACTTCCTTTCCCCTCCATTAGCTGCTGGTATAATGTAAATATTATTCTATATTTTCTATATTAATATTAGTATATGTTTTGTGGCGCAGTTTTTGAATTGTAGACTCCTACTATGGTTCCAGTTATGCCATTTTTGTCCAAAATTACACTGAGCTTTACTTCCCTCAATTGTAAATACCTGAAGTGGTACTAGTTATTATGCATTTGGTATAGAATCGCTGGTCAAAATTATTTGTAATAAAGTATTTGTCATAAGCTTCCTATTAAAGTAGTCATCCATAGTTTTCTTATTCCCAACACATGTCACAAAAGACCAAAACAGACTTTGCCAACTCTTACACTTCTTCACACTCCTGCAGCCTCTCTGTTTCCTTCCGTTTCCACTGAAGATATAATATTTCAAAGCAAGACAGATCTTAGAACAGCTGGTCACTGTAGCTTTTAGCTGACTTCACCTCAATATAGTGCATTTGTTGCGACCTATTTCCAGCTGAGGAATAATACACACGACTAAGGAAAAAATCTGAGAGTGCAGCAGTACTACTGATGAACTAACTGAAATACATGTGCAGATTTATTGGTAGGTCACTGAAATTAAGGGGAGGGGCAGAGGGATGAAAAATGGTTTGGATAGAGATTAGCAAAGGTGTGATGATGAGGAGATGAATCTGCAGCTTATCAGGGAATCGAGAAAAGATAAACGTGGGAGATCAGGAGAAAAGTTAAAAGTGGGGGAGCACCCACCCTGAGCTGATTGGGGTGGGTGTAAAATGTTGTTAATGAGGCATGTCGAAGATGCGTCCATCCACCCACTGATGTTCTGGAATGAGGGGGGAAAAAGGAGAAAGTGAAGAGAAATGGGGAAATGATTAAGGAGGAAAGAGAAAGAGAAGAAAAGTACAATTAAAAAGGGATTAACTATTCCTATACAACATTTTGTGGCAGGGAATTCAGTACGGTGTGTGATATGTGATTTAGAGCCTAAGCTACAGTATGGTGATGTATTTTCTTGTGTAAATGGAAGTGGTTTTAACAGCTAATACTCAGATTCATACACAAAATCCAGAATTAAAGTACAGACAGTGCCAATGCTTTATCTCAGTTAGAGAGTGCTTTAGATAACAAACACCTCAGAGCTGCAGTCTCATCTGATTTAAAGCCCAAAATCTGAAACCAAAGCACAGGGCCACCTGTTGGGACAAAGTCGCCTCATTCCTGGCTTTGTTTGGACTTCAACTGAGCCTAAAGGACTTTTCTAAAGGCTCAAATTTCCTTAAATTTTAAACCTTAATCTGGCTCTTCATTATCTCAGTCAGTGGTGAAGTTCAGTGATCAAGGTTTCACACAAATATTCAACATCATTTCCCTTTGCTTTTCTTTTATGTCTGCCTTTAATGTGCAGAGTTAAAGGCCTTCCCAAACATAAAAGCAACATAATAAATCTGTAGAAACATTCACGCACCATCCATAAGGTAAAAAAGATTCTCAAACTCGAGGCAGTGCTGCTTATTCATCAGCAAGCAGTTAATATTGTTCACTAGCTATGCTATACATGAATAAACACTGGTGAAACACTGATACCAAGTTAAAAAATTCTGTGTTTTGTAACTTTCTTTTCTGCTTTGAAAGCAGGGGAATAGTCAAGGGAAGGCCGTGAACAACACAGATTAAATGAATCCTTTTTCCACCCTGCACAGCAGCTGTTGAAGTCCATTGGGGGGGCTCCGCACATATTCATAGAACTTAAGTCACACCTGATAACAATTTTTCTAGAAGCACTTTTTGTGGAACTATTTCTGTACAGTCAGTGTTCCCACGCAAAAAGATTTTTACAGTGTAGTTATTATATGAACTTTATCAAGAGAATAATTTTATAGGTTTTTTGATCAAATGAAAACTGTATATAAAGCTACCTGGTGTACTTACTGACTGCCCACCAGGAGCCCTAGGACATTGTCTGGTGGCCTGAGAGTCATTTTGGGGTTATTCTTGATAAATATCAGTCTAAATTTCATACAGCCCATTCTGAAACAGCTCTTTTTTAGTCTCCAGTGATGTTTTAATGCAGGAGAATGTTCTGTTTTTGCTGATGTCGGACCCAACCTCTGCCTTTGACACAGCTGACTGTCACATCATGCTCAGTAGGCTGAAATACTGGGTGGATCAATCAGGATTTGGTTTGGAGTGTTGTTTTTTTTTTTTTATGTCTGTCTGAACCTTTTTCTGTGGCTGCTTCTAGCTCCAGGCCCTCTTCCACTTCATTTGCCTATGGTGTGCCACAAGGTTCTGTTTTGGGGTGTTTATTGTTTCTGTTATGTCTTTCTTCAACACATTTTGAGCATTTTTAAGAACATTGCTTGTCACTACTATGCAGATGGCATTAAGTTTTATATCTCTTTAAAGCCCGAAGATGTTTCTACATTACAGATCTTGCATAGGTGTTTAGACTCTATTAAAAGTTGGATGGCAGCGTAATAATGAAGAGAGCTTAAAGCTAAAGGAGTTACGTACTAACTTGGGGTTGCCAAACTAAGTAAGTAACTATCAACTTGAGCAGGAATAAAACAAACAAACAAGCTAACAAAAGCAAAAAAAAAACAAAAGACAGGAACAAGTTCATGTAGCTCTCACAATTGTTCATGTACTAAGGTGTGCATGCCAGTCAGTCAAAGACACACACACACACACTCAGTCTTTTTACATTAGAGTATGGTTAATTTCACTGACTATGTGTGTGTAACTTTTTGAAACCCTTTTATAGTGTTTGATTATAAGGCAGGTAATAAATTGAATAGCTGAGGTAACATTACATCTAACACATCTGGCCTTTGCTAATTTGCTAATATTGGTGTATTTGTATTAAGTTTTTACTGGTGCACCCATAACCAAAGGATATGTTAAAAAAAATCAGTGAATGTAGATCTTCCCAAACCTCCATGAATCGCCACCTTATCGTGGTGGAGGGGTTTGTGTGCCCCAGTGATCCCAGGAGCTATGTTGTCCGGGGGCTTGTCCCCCTGGTAGGGTCTCCCATGGCAAACTGGTCCTGGGTGAGGGTCCAGACAAAGAGCAGTTCAGAAGACCCCTATGTTTGCAACAACGAGGGAACAGTTTACCCTGCCCGGGATAGGGTTACCGGGGCCCCACCCTGGAGCCAGGCCTGGGGAGGGAGCTCGAGGGAGAGCGTCTGGTGGCCGGGCATTAGTGTGTGGTGCTCGGCCGGGCGCAGCCCGAAGAGGTTACATGAGCCCGAAGAGGTTACATGGGTGTCGTAGGGGTCGGGTGCAGTGTGTGTTGGGCGGTGGCCGAGGGCGGAGACCCTGGCGGACCGATCCCCGGCTATCGAAACTGGCTATTGGGACATGGAATGTCACCTCTCTGGTGGGGAAGGAGCCTGAGCTAGTGCGTGAGGTTGAGAGATACCAGCTAGATATAGTTGGGCTCACCTCAACGCATGGCCTGGGCTCTGGAACCAGTCTCCTGGAGAAGGGCTGGACTCTCTTCCAGTCTGGAGTTGCCCTCAGTGAGAGGCGGCGAGCTGGGGTGGTTATTCTTCTATCCCCCCGGCTTGCTGGCTGTACGTCGGAGTTTACACCGGTGGACAAGAGGGTAGTTTCCCTGCGCCTTCAAGCTGGGGAACGGGTCCTGACTGTTGTTTGCGCTTATGCGCCGAATGACAGTTCAGAGTACTCACCCTTTTTGGAGTCGCTGGGTGGGGTGCTGGAGGGTGCTCCATCTGGGGACTCCATAGTCTTGCTGGGAGACTTCAACGCTCACGTGGGCAATGACAGTGAGACCTGGAGGGGCGTGATTGGGAGGAACGGCCTGCCCGATCTGAACCCGAATGGTGTTTTGTTATTGGACTTCTGTGCAAACCACAGTTTGTCCATAACGAACACCATGTTCGAACATAAGGATGTCCATAAGTGCACATGGCACCAGGACACCCTAGGTCGCAGGTCGATGATCGATTTTGTAATCGTATCATCAGATCTGCGGCCGTATGTTCTGGACACTCGGGTGAAGAGAGGAGCTGAGCTGTCAACTGATCACCACCTGGTGGTGAGTTGGATCAGGTGGCGGGGGAAGATGCTGGACAGACCTGGCACACCTAAACGTATTGTGAGGGTGTGCTGGGAATGCCTGGCAGAAGCCCCAGTCTGGGAGATCTTCAACTCCCACCTCCGGCAGAACTTCGACAGCATTCCGAGGGAGGCTGAGGACATTGAGTCCGAATGGACCATGTTCCGCACCTCCATTGTTGAGTCTGCTGCTCAGAGCTGTGGCTGCAAGGTGGTTGGTGCCTGTCGTGGTGGTAACCCCCGAACCAGATGGTGGTCACCGGAGGTGAAGGGAGCCATCAAGCTGAAGAAAGAGTCCTATCGGGCTTGGTTAGCCTGTGGGACTCCGGAGGCAGCTGACAGGTATCGGCAGGCCAAGCGGAATGCAGCTCGGGCAGTGGCCGAAGCAAAAACTCGGGTGTGGGAGGAGTTCAGTGAGGCTATGGAAAAAGACTTTCGGACGGCATCGAAGCGATTCTGGCAAACCGTCAGGCGACTCAGGAGGGGAAAGCAGTGCTCCACTCACACGATTTATAGTGCGGGTGGGGTGCTGCTGACTTCAAATGAGGCTATAGTCAGACGGTGGAAGGAATACTTCGAGGACCTCCTGAATCCCACTGACACGCCTTCTGTAGTGGAAGCAGAGTCTGGGAACGAGGGAGATGACTTGACCATCACTGGGGGTGAGGTCACTGAGGTAGTTAAACAACTCCTTGGTGGCAGGGCCCCTGGGGTGGACGAGATTCACCCTGAGTTCCTGAAGGCTCTGGATGTTGTAGGGCTGTCTTGGTTGACACGCCTCTGCAACATGGCGTGGAGATCTGGGGCAGTGCCATTGGATTGGCAGACCGGGGTGGTGGTCCCCATCTTTAAGAAGGGAGACCGGAGGGTGTGCTCCAACTTTCGGGGGATCACACTCCTCAGCCTCCCCGGTAAGGTCTATGCCAGGGTGCTGGAAAGGAGGGTCCGTCCGTTAGTCAAACCTCGGATCCAGGAGAAACAATGCGGTTTTCGACCTGGTCGCGGAACGCTGGACCAGCTCTTTATCCTCTCAAGGATATTCGAGTGTGCATGGGAGTTTGCCCAACCAGTCTACATGTGCTTTGTGGACTTAGAGAAGGCATTCGACCGCGTCCCTCGGGGTGTCCTTTGGGAGGTCCTGCGGGAGTATGGGGTGTCTGGCCCGTTGTTGCGGGCCATTCAGTCTTTGTACAACCGCAGTGAGAGCTTGGTCTGTATAGCCGGTAATAAGTCGGATTCGTTTCCTGTGGGTGTTGGACTCCGTCAGGGCTGCCTTTTGTCACCGATTCTGTTCATAATTTTTATGGACAGAATTTCTAGGCGTAGCCAGGTGGCGGAAGGCTTCTTCCTCGGTGGCCTCAGAGTCTCATCTCTGCTTTTTGCAGATGATGCGGTTCTGTTGGCTTCATCAGGGGGGGGCCTCCAGCTCGCAGTGGAATGGTTCGCAGCCGAGTGTGAAGCGGCCGGTATGAGAATCAGCACCTCTAAGTCTGAGGCCATGGTCCTCAGCCGGAAAAAGGTGGAGTGCTTTCTCCGGCTCAGGATCGAGTTCTTACCCCATGTGGAGGAGTTCAAGTATCTCTGGGTCTTGTTCACGAGTGATGGGAGAAGGGAGCACGAGATCGACAGACGGATCGGGGCTGCCTCTGCAGTGATGCGGACGCTGCACCGGTCTGTCGTGGTGAAGAGAGAGTTTAGTGTAAAAGCGAAGCTCTCGATTTACTGGTCGATCTACGTTCCTACCCTCACCTATGGTCACGAGCTTTGGGTAGTGACCGAAAGAATAAGATCGCGAATACAAGCGGCAGAAATGAGTTTCCTTCAAAGGGTGGCTGGCCTCTCCCTTAGAGATAAGGTGAGGAGTGCGGCCATCCGGGAGGGGCTCAGAGTAGAGCCGCTGCTCCTCCACATCGAAAGGAGCCAGTTGAGGTGGCTCGGGCATCTGATTAGGATGCCTCCTGGCCGCCTCTTAGGTGAGGTGTTCTGGGCATGTCCCACCGGGAAGAGGCCCCGTGGTAGACCCAGGACACGCTGGAGGGATTATATCTCTCGGCTGGCCTGGGAACGCCTTGGGGTCCCTCCGGATGAGCTGGAGGAGGTGGCTGGGGAGAGGGAAGCCTGGGCTTCTTTGCTTAGGCTCCTGCCCCCGCGACCCGGCCCCGGATAAGTGGAAGAGAATGGATGGATGGATGGATGGATGGAGATCTTTCCAAAATGTTTGTATTTTGTAATCTGGATAACTTTCATCTCACATTATCACAGTGCACAAACAAGTTGTGTGGTACTTGTTACGTTAACAGTGTGTCATAACTGTTGTTATAATTTACAATGGAGAAAACCACAGGTGAGTTTCAGTTCACAAGGGCTGGACAGACTTTTGAATTTCTTTATGGACCAGGTGGCAGAGGGGGTGACCAGCCAGAATCCTTCCCAGAAGATGAAGAGGCGGTAAAGGGTGGACAGGCAGGTGACTTTTTTGAAAACACCATTTCTCCTTTCGTAGGAATGGACCAGCTCGGGACTGCGGGTGAATAATTTCCTCAGTGGGAGATTTTCAGCTGACAAGAAGAGCTGCACAGAAGCTACAAGAACAATCTGGTGAAGAGCGGGAGCCTGAGCTGGTCCTTAGGTAGTAGTAGATGAGGATCAGGCGTGTTGGATGAAGAGAAGGAAGCCATCTGGCGGAGTCCAAGGCTGGACATGCCCATCTACACTGGAGAGTAAGGGAAAGGCAGATGGTGATAAAGCAAAAAAAGAGGGAGAAAAACTTTGACCAACACTAAACTATGACAATAAGCGGTGTATATATAATGGTTTTAAGAATTACATTTACTTTTTTAATACTTCTTTTAATAATTTGAACATTTTATAATGATTTATTTTTATTTTTCTATTGCACACTTTTGTACATGGTTAAAGACTATCCACCTCTCTGTATTTGTTTTTTGAAAAAAGTATAAAACATTCAGTACTGTCCCAGCTTTAGTATGGGCCATCTTAATATAAATTGTCTGGCTCTGTAACTGTTCAGTAGCCTAAATACGTTTTTAAAATCACATAATTGTGTGAAAGTTCGACTTTGAAAACTACTGTTTTATTTACTTTGTAATCACAAGGACTCTCCGGGTTTTGAATTCAAGAACGAAACTAGAAGCAAGAGCAAGATAGAAAGATTAAAAACAAGCTTTTACAATTGAGATGGCAGTTCTCTTCAAGGATGGCACTTGAAAACTTCAAATCTGATCCTTAATAATGCCCTGGCACTTCTTTTTCTGTCCTGACAAATGAGCACCTTCAACTTTTCCCTCCTTGTCAGCTCAGTCAGCTCTGTAAAATTGTGTCAAACCTCCTCCTCTTCCTCCTCCTCCTCTGTTGTGATGAAGAAGAAAGTCAGCCAGCATGGTGCGTGTGTGTGTGTGTGTGCATGTTCATGTGTTTATGTCTGTGCGAGTGTGTGTGTGTATGCACAAACTCTGTAAAAGATGTAAATAGCACAAGGGGAGATGACAGTCTTTTCTCCCCTCCTCCGGGTTGTCCATCAGCTTTCTTCCCACACCAGCCTCCACTAGCAGCCTGCCTGCATCATTCAACCTAAACTCCAGCTTAGACAACACCTCCCACCCTCTGGGTCTGCATCATGGTTTGTGCTGCACAAGCTGCAAAGGCTCGTATCCACATTTCAGTGGTTGGGGTTCATCTGTATTCCAGAAGAGTACAGTTTTGGATCTTTATGCATAACTTTGTTTTGTGTACATATGCGGAAAATAATGACTGCTCTGGTTTGGAACAATGAAATAACTTTTCAGAATTATTTTTAAATTGTTTTCTTCTGTGTCTGGCAAAGTGCTGTTCTTCTCTGCATATTTTTCCACTGTGTTAAAATGAGGGCCAGACTCAAATCTATACCCTCTGTTCAAGCTGTAAAACTAATATGCTTGCCAACATGTTTGCTTATGTGGAACAAACATGGTTAAGTTTAGCTGGGTGCATTATAGGCTATCACTGGATCTCTGAAATGAAAACACTCTGTTTCTCATGTAATTTGGATGAGACTGACAATTAAGGCCATTTCACATTTTATTGCTCATTTGTTCTTCTCGTTGGATGTTTACAATAAGTATATGTTATGTGTTTTGAGGAGTAAGTCATTTATATTTAGTTGTCTTTATTGTATTCACCACTATTACATTTATTTATTTATTGTTTTTGTTTATATGTAATACATACAGCACCGTGCAGTACTTTCTTTTTATTTTGCTTTGAAAATTAGAAATAAGTGCAGCAATTTATTGTAATGTGCAAAAACAGAGTTTGTACAGTTCTAATGAGATTGAAAGTCAATATTTTGGTATGTCCACCTTTATTCTGCAACACAGCCTGAACTCTCTTAGTCAAGCCTAATTTCTTTAATCTTCAGGAATAGTTCTCCAGGCTTCTTGAAGGACATTCAGATCTCTTCTTTGGATGTTGGTTGCCGTTTTTCTGCTCTCTGTCAAGATGATCCCACACTGCTTCAATAATGCTGAGGTATGGGGTGACTGCATTAACAGTGTGTTTGAGATAATTGTCATGCTGAAAAATGAAGCTGCTAAGCAAATGATTCGGTACTACATGGTGGATCAAATCTGATGGTATTTTTCTGTGTTCATAATTCCATCAATTTTTACAAAATCCCCAACACCACTGGCTGTTATATGTAGACACAACACTATGCAACCATACTTTACAGAGCTAACAAAATTTTCAGCTTTTAAATGTATTCATTTTTATAAAATCACTCTTCTAAGTAGTCCTGTACTGCTTTAAAAAGCTACTCTATCGTTCATTCATTCCTTCGTGTGTTTCTACTTCCAAAGTTTATTTCGCTCTAGTCCAAGATCAAAATCCCATTTGCTTTTTTCGATTCTCCTTTACAGTGTTTTATTATTGTCATACTTGCTGCTGCTGCGTTCGTTCAAAGAGTAATTAAAGTTTCTCCCTATCTTATCCTCATCTTCATTTCAGAAGAGAAAAATCAGATTTTAATGCGTTTGTAGATGGCAAATGCAATCAGCCCAGATAAATCATACCAGGAGAGCATGGATGCAACATGAATACTAACGACGGCTGTGAAACGAGCCTGTGTGACTCTGAAGTTTAGATTTTTTACCTTAAAGCTGAGAGATTTCATCAGCACACGTGGATTTAGAGATTTCTGACTCAAAAGCCCATTTTTGCTCTGAAATGTTAACTTTTAAAATACTTAATAAGAGAGAAACACACACATCCACAAAAATTAAACTGGGTGCTGGATCCGAACAGAACTCAATGAAAAAGGAGGAGGTCCGCACACCAACAAGCTCCTGGAAATATTTTAATCCATCGGTATTTCAGAAAGTAACGTTTCGGGCTGCAATGCCCTTCTTCAGACTTAATTAGGATGGACTTAATTGTAATGGTATTTTTAATTGTTTTTGAGGTATGCTACACTGATGTGATGTTAGATAAATGGTCTGCCCTATTTGTTATGTGACAGCCCAGTGTGGTACATCCTATCTTAAGTCGTCTTTGTCCTATTTTCTATGCGGACATTGAATGGCACCTTTTACCCAATTTTTGGGTGAAGGGCGGGTATTTAAGCAGGTGTGTAGCATTTCCTAATTAAGTCTGAAGAAGGGCATTGCAGCCCGAAACGTTACTTTCTGAAATACCGATGGATTAAAATATTTCCAGGAGCTTGTTGGTGTGTGGACCTCCTCCTTTTTCATTGAACTTTTAAAATACTGACATTTATGTCTTTATGATAAATATGAAGCTCAAGCCAACACCAGGCACAGTTTGTTACATCATGAACTAAATAATTTCTCAGTAGTGACTTGTATGAGTTTTAAAGGGAACACTGAAAATGTAGTTGTCCTCCTTATAGAGGTGTCAGATGTTTAGCTAGGCTGCATATAAAAGATGGACATCTGTTTGTGCTCTAAGTGTCTCTTGTGTTGGATGAGGCTCTTGTTTTTTTAATGTACTGCAAGGCTTTGTTCCTTGTTTTTTGAATAGAAGTTAGAGCCCCCCCCCCCCCCCCCCCCCCCCACACACACACACACACACACACACACACACAGACACATACAAACAAAACAAAACCCATTCAGCTGTCTTTCTTTGCTTTTCCAGCTTTTTATTAGCCCTATTGATGTGTAGCACATCTTTAAACTGAGGTATAAAAACTGCACAGTTTCCTGGACACCAAATATTTTTTGAAATTTGTTCCTTTTTCTGTTTTCTTCCTGCCATATGATGTTATGATGGCATTTGTCTCTGCCAATTGGTGACCCATGTGAAGATGTTTTTATATATATATATTTTTAGAACAGTTTAACTTTCATCCTGGGACTTCGCTGTGCTAATGTGTTTGTTTATACACTGCTCAAGAAAATTAAGGGACTATTTGATCCTCACAATATAACACAAACACAGTTAAATTTCAGGAATGTCAATCTTATCAAGATAAGAATCATAAACCACTGTGACTCATTTTCACCTGCTGACAACAGGTGCACTGGGGAGGCAACAAGACACCCCCTTTCAGATTGTACAGATGGTGGCCACAGACCATTGCTCTCTCCTTAACCCTCTTGACTGATTTTTCTCTAGTTTTGCTTTTTCTTAGTGACCTAATTAACTTTGTGTAATACTGTGATGATCAAGGGTTTCGTCTGTCTTTCTTCTTTCTTTCTTTTTTTTTTTTAACCATAGTTCCTTAGCTCACCATCAAGCAGCAGATCATCACATGTCAACTAGCCCAGTTTCACTTGGGTTGAATCAGGTGACCCTCAACGATTCCTAAGTTATGCTGCTATAGGCACCGACCACTGCAGCATGTAATTAAACTTACTCTTCTCTCTCCCTTTGGCCTCCCATTTACACGAGAAAGGCGTGAAAACGATACTTTTTGAAAACCCTCCCCCAATATGTGCTGTAGCCGATGGCTTCCTGTTAAAAGGTAGTTTTTCCATTTCACTGTCACAAAGTTCTTGCTCATAGAGGATTGTTTGATTGTTGGGGTTCTCTCCAGAATACTATAAGGTCCTTAGTTTACAATATAAAGTGACTGGAGGCAAATGTTGTTGTGATTTGGAGCTATATAAATAAACCTGAATTGAATTTAGGGCTTAGATACACAGTTATTTAAACGTTTAAATGAGCATGACGTGTCTTTGGGTCACATCCAGTCCTCATTCATTGTGTCTAATTTCAAAACACAGCCAAGAAGGTGACAGCCAAAATGCTCAAATCAAGGCTTCAAAATGAGACTTCATAAACCAATCTGTGACACCATGGTGGGTAAGTGCATCTTTTATATACAGTCTATAGTCATTTGTGAGTATGTGGACAATGTATTTAATCCCAGTTTAATCCCATATTTGGCACGGACAGGCATGAGAGTGCTTCCAATGCTTCATTGATAGTGCAGTGTTAAATCTGCACCATAACCCTTTACTCTGCAGGGTAGTCTATACTATAGCCTGAGGTGCACATTCCCAGAAACATAACTACACATCTCAGACGTCAACAACTGTGAGGAGTCAGTTTAGTTCAATTCAATTCAGTTTTATTTATATAGTGCCAAATCACAACAAACAGTTGCCTCAAGGCGCTTTATAATTACAGAGAAAACCCAACAATGAAAACAACCCCTATAAGCAAGCACTTGGCAACAGTGGGAAGGAAAAGCTCCCTTTTAACAGGAAGAGAGGTTTTCCTTCACACTGTCATCAAATGCTTGCTTTTAGTATGTGCAGTGTAAACACAGTATATGTTTAGCACAAGGATAATACCTCTGAAACAAGATGTAACATGTAAGCTGTAATTATGATTGTATAATATGGTGTTTTTCCTTTTTTTCAGAGCTCTGATAATAGTCTATAGACTCAACTGGTTATCAAGTCTTCTCTTTTTTTTCCCCCTGCTTTTCACCAAAAGTAACTGTTGTTCAGGATGTATCAGTTCCAACATAAACAGCTCAGCTTCACACATGAGAGAGCAACGCAGGCACTCGAGTGCACTAGTATAAATGCAAACAAGGTAATTGCCTACTACAACACAGGCCTAACAGGGCTTCAACTCCTTCAATGCAGTACTATAAATAAAGCTTAAGAAAGTAAGAGTGTTATGAGTAAAAGCTACACTAGACAAAATGTAATGACAAGAAACAGGGCCTCCACTCCAGTGAAGCTGTAACAGAGTCTTAACCCAAACTGGTAAAATATTAAATCTTAAGTCTGTTGGCCCAAATGTGATTCTGGAGCTGGGCGGTAACAGCTGGTAAATTGAAACTTAAAAAAAAAACCCCAGAGCAGAGCAAATGTTTCTAGCAGAGAGCTTTGGCCACATAAAACTGGTAAACAGCAACAGGCAACAGCTAATGTACTCCTCAAAACTCACTTTTACATTATTGACTTAGTTTTAATTAGATTTTTTTTTTTGCCTTGTTTTGTTATTGTTATTTTAACTGTCTACTTTTATTTTTGATTGTGAACAGTTTTATTGTATTCTTTAAAGCACTTAGTAACAGTGTTTTGAGTTCATTTCTGTTATCTTTCTCTAAATTAGACTTGCAGTGCCAGTTTGGGTTGCCATAGAGAAAACATTACCTTCTTCGAAGCAAAGAAGTCCCAAGTATTTACCGTCAGAGGTTTAATCCTCTCTGTGCCCTCCTGTATGATAAAACTGAAAGTTTGAGTAGGTGCCGATGAGGCAGGGAGAAGACGAAGGGAAAGGTTATCGTGGGGGAGGGAATAAGTTTGCTAAATTAGTCAGAAACTGAGAAGAATACTAATGCAATCAAAGTGCCTCCATCTGTGCGGATGAGACACATATCTGTGTTTTCTCATTAAATGCAAAGACGGATGGCAAACACAAAAGACCCGGCACATAAAGCTGTGCTCCTTTTCAGCTAGAGGGACATCAGATTTCTTAATGTCATGTGCATCAACATAACTGCTCAGAAAAGTAACATTTAAAAAAAAAAAAAAAAAAAAAATTTCAACTATATATCTGAATCAGTAATTCAAATACCATTCAGATTCACAAAATAAAGGCACATTTTTTTAATGTTGCAGTCAGTTCAGGTGGAACTAATTCTGTTCATTTTATGCAAAGAGTAATTTAGTTGATCACATTTTATAGGGTGATCAAGTTTTATATATTTATAAAAAATGTGATCACACTATAAAACCCTTGTTTTATGTTTGTCGTATTTGTTTTCCAGCCAGCCGGCCATTTTCTTCCACTTATCCACTTCAGGAGTAGGGAGGTGCTGGAGCCTATCCCAGCCGTCATAGGGCGAGAGGAGGGCTACATCCCAGACAGGTCGCCAATCTGTCACAGAGCTAACACAGAGACACAGACATCCATTCACACTCACATTCACACCTATGGTCAACTGGGAATCACCAATTAACATAAACCCATGAATGTCTTTGGACTGTGGGGGGAAGCTGGAGTACCCAGAGAGAACCCACGCAAACACAGAAAGGCCCCAGACTGGATTCAAACCGAGGACCACCATGCTGCCCATGTAGGTTATATTTAGTAATATTAAAATACAAGGTAGCAAGTACTACATATGTATTTAAAACCTTGTATTTTAGGTTTATAGGGTTCATGTGGATAAATTGTCATAGTATTTAAAAGTGTTTCTGCAGTATATTTATAGCCTTGCTCCTTGCTCTTTTGAATTAGTGATTGTAACATAAATGACACATGTACATGGTCTAATCAAAGTCCTTATAGAGTCTAATGTCTCTGGTTTCATTCTGTTTAAACAAAGCCATACATAAAGTCACCTCTTATGGACTGAAAAGGCCCATTTGTTGTGTTTCCTATAGCACCACGTCTTCTAATGTTCCTGCGCACTTGCGAGACAGATGTTGGACAGTATAGTGTGAATGACTGCGGATCCTCAGTGCCCACACTTCAGCTGGGATCTGACCAGAGGCCTGCTATTCAGCCACATGATGCCGCACCACCAACATCTCATTCAAAGGGACTCAGTTGCCATGACAGCCAAGCTTAGCCTTGGTTCAGATAGCAGATGTTACCCATTTTCTGCTCATTTTTCTTTTGTTCTTTGTCTCCTCACCCTTCCTCAAGGAGCTGTAATGCATCGTTTGTGCAGAGCTCAATAGCACTTGTCGGATCACGATGTGCTGGGCTGGAATAGACACCCACTTCAGATGCGCTGTGCTGCAGAGGAGGCATGCTTGCACCCACTGGGTGTCCCAGGGATAATTGGCTCAGAACGTCTTGTTATTGGGCCTTTTCTTTGATGCACTGTCTGTTGTAAAATCTTTACCCTGCAGCAAAAATGATTATGTTCCCTTGTTTTGTCTGTGCTCAACCTTGGCTGTGTCATGTGACTAGCCATTTCAATCCTCACTGGTTGTCATGCCAACCGTACATCTGAGGCAGTCGTGCTTGTTCAGTGTTGAGATGGGATGTTTGTACTCCACAGAGAGGCAGGTAGGTGCATACAGTAGGTCAGAGTGTAAGTTTTGGTTTGGCTCGTGCACTCTCAAAATACGTTTGTGTTTTCATCGCTTCAGTTTTGCGATGATTTAAAAAATCTTGCACTATTCGAGATCTAGGTCAAATTTACAGGCCTGTTTACAGAGAGCAAAGAGAAAAACATCCAGGGGGAAAAAAATGTAACTTTTGGGGCAAAGTCAGCAAATTCTTAAGCATTTTTCTCAGATTTGACCAGTGATTCTATGCATGCAGTTTTAATATCATGGTGACAACTGAAATTACAGTGACTTTAGATAATGTTTCAAAATTAGTGCCCAGAAGCATTTCAAGATGGCTGCCAAATGGTGAGAATTGTTTCTACGAGGGGTTTGGCAAGGCAGGTTGATTATGAATAGTCATAATCATCACACCATTTATTGAACTTGAAAAATATTGTTTCAACAGTGGGTTTTCTCCAGCTTTAAATATATTTCATCTGATAAAAGGACTGAAATTATTTAAAGCTGCCAAGAGGAAGGTGCAACAGCAGAAGGTTTGTTACAAGACAAAACTGGAGCATCACTACTAAAAGGAATTTAAAAAAAAAAAGGAATGCCTGTTTCATCCTAATTGTCTTCTTTTCTTCAGTCACTGGAAGCCAAAATTGTCTTTAGCAAAAAGATGCCCAACCCTGATCCGGTGAGTTTTGTATATTTTCTGATAACTTCTTTATTCTAACCATATTTTAATCAAATGTTGTAGTTGTGCATCTTAAACTCTTAGATCTTAAATTTTAATATTCCCAATCTCAGAAACAACAACTAATGTTGGGGAGGGTGGACATTTTTAGTCATTGTTTAGTCAAACACTCCTGTGTCATCTGGGCTGTTTGGGTACATCATGACCAAGCACCGTGAGAGGTGCTGTGTCAAAAAAACCTGCACCCTGTCATAGTGCTATTTTTAATTCATGAAGTATTTGAGCTTTTGGTCCTTCTTTGTATTTTGTATCATTTACCTTTTCCCCGTGTCTCCTGTGTTTCCCTCCACTCTTCTCATTGGTCAGTTTGTACATAGCTGATTCCTCTCCTTGTGTCCTCACCTGGTCCCTCCAACCAACAGAGGCAAGGAAGAGACACAAGGAAAGACAAGTATTGTAAAAAAAAAAAAAAAAACCCTGTTCCTTGATTTCTCATTTTTTGCATATTTATCACACTTACATGCTTCAGATCATTAAATTTTACTGATCCAAACCATGTAAGTAAATACATATTAATATTAGACAAAGATAACTCGAGTAAATCCAAAATACAGTTTTTAAATGATGATTTTCATTAAGGGAAACAAAGTTATCCAAAATCTGGATAACTTTGTTTCCTTAATAAATGAAATCATCATTTAAAAACTGCATTTCCTATTGACTCAGGTTATCTGTGTCTAATATTTCAATGTATTTGATGATCTGAAGCATGCAATTGTGACAAATATGCAAAAATGAAATCAGAAATGGGGCAGATATTTTTTTCACAGCGTTGTATTTGTCATGTGACACTGTGGCAGGCAGGCAAAGGACCACAATGCAGGACTTAAGACTAGCTTTAACCTGATCTCAGCTTTATTGCTGGAATGCTGCACAAAACAAAGCTGGACAGGAGCCACCAGAACAAAACACAAAACTCACTTGAACTTAATTTGACTTAAGCCTGAGCTTGGACACGAAGCCGGAGGAAACGAATGAAAGCAACAACAATGACAACAACAACAACAACACGACAATGAACACAGGAAAACTCAGGACTTAAATACAAAAATGGGATAATGAGAGGATCGGGAACAGGTGGAGACACAGTTGTTAATGAACAATACAAGACAGAGCGAAACTCAACGACCCAGGAACAGGAAGTGGGTAACGGGTAAACAAATGCAGACATAACACAGGGAGCAAACCTAAATACAGAACACAGGAGACAAAGAACCAGGACACGGATGGATCAAACAGGCACTGGAACACAGGGACACGGGGAAACAAGGAAAGCAAGGAGACAGAAATACTTACAAAGACTATAACTAAGAACAGGACTAAAAACACATAATGAACAGAGAATCAAAACCCAAAGGGAACTCAGAACACAGAAGAATATCAATGATAACAGAACTCAAGAACAAAACATAAAACACTGGGTAAAGCCCAGGACCATGACAGTATTTATGGCTATTTTTAATTAAATTCCCCAACACCACAATGTGACACAACATTGGCCTACTTTTTTTTTAATAACACATGCAAACAGTAAAAGTCAGAAAGTTTGATCACACTTAATCATCTTAAATAATCAAAATGACTTCTGAATACAAAAACACAATTAAAGAGTCCTCCTCCTGGAATGATTTGTATAGTTTGTGGTGCACACACTCAATTGAATCTCCTCCGGCAAGGCTCATCTATTCTCTGTCCTCTTTCCTCAAGATGCTCTTTAGGAATTCAGATATCCTTCAGTGTGGTGTACTGAGATTGATTCCTGGGTCACAGTCAGGAGGATGGAGGTGGTGAAGAGGCACAGTAAAGAAAAGCCTCCTGTCTACATCTCCCTCTTTCTCTGTTCCTGTCATGTCTGCTATTGTTACTTCCTCTTTATTTGGGTAATACCTTCATGTGTCTCCTCTTGTTTTACTTCCCTCTTTGTCTGTTTTTCCCTCTTTTGTAATTGTCCTCCTGTTCAACATTTTACCTGTGTGTCATCAGGTCTCGGTGTATTTATAGTCTTTCCTTCACTTTGTCAGTTGTCTGTAGCTTTGCGATCCCTGTCTGTGCACTTTCACTGTGAGTCTCTGTTTCCTTTTCTTGTGTTTTTTTAATCCTCCAGAAGAAAGGCTGTTATTTCACCTTAACATGAGATACTAGACTTAATATCATGGCTGAAAATGCTCTTATCAGTTTCTGATAATCACCTCAGTGAGAACTGGTGATATTTAACCATTATTTTGTTTGGGTAACTTTCTTTTTTGTTTACAATTTATTGGAGTGGTAAAGTTTGTCTGGGATAGTTAATCATCACCTGTAATATGACACCTCAGAGATTAACTGCAAATGTTGGATATTATTTGTTAGCACAACAAAGATCCCAAGAGTTATTACAGAGTTTGGAGAATAAGGATGACTTCATATTGGGACCCTCCTGGATTTAAATTTGTGTATCACTGATTACTAATTAATTTTGTTCTGTTTAGACTGATTAAACATCACAACTTCTGGCACTAATTCTAATTCATATGCAGCTACTGTTGCTGTTAGTGGTGAGATTTAATGAGTTGGAGCCTGAGGCAGTCCTAGTCTAAATGGGATACATAGTCCTCCAGTGTGTCTTGGTTGGGCCCGAGGTCTCTATCCAGTCAATCTTGCCCAGAGCTCCTCCAAACAGGAGGCACTCTGGGGCATCCTCACCAGCTGCTCCGCACAGCTCAGCTCAACAGTCTGACACAAAACCTCCACGACAGGCTGTCAGGCTCCGTGTTTCTTAAACTCTCTAAAGAAAGAAGCCACAATCTGGCTGCCATCATCTTTCACCTGGACGGGCAGGGCTTCTTTGTCCAGAGAGAAATGTTTCAAAGGTGGTGATCCTCATTTGAATGGTTGACACAAGGATGTGGTCACTGCTCCGGTCGACTTTGAGCACTGGATCGGAGAAATCTGGAGGACAAAATGTCTATGTATAAAAAAAGAAAAGTGACACTAAACCAGAGAAAGACTCAGTGTTGTAATCTCTGAACATGATTTATGGAATACAAATGTGCCTGCAAATATCCTTGAAAGTTTTTTTTTTCTTGATTATAGCTTTGCATGCCAAAGTACTTTTCTTTGTTTTACTTTTGCAGATCTTACGGTAGCTGAAATCGCAATGATTTATGCTGCTGATAATTTACATTGTTTTTTCAAATGCATGTTTTATGCCCTGGTAACCAAACTTTACAATGAAACTACACTGTCTTCTATGGGAGACAATAAAGTAACCTTAACCTTTTATTTTGTTGGTAGACAACTTTTCCCTTCAGGGCAATAAGTCGAACTGAAGTTTTAAATCAGTCATCACACAAAATATGCAAAGTAAAAGCTTCTAATGCAAAACAGCATCAGTTATTGCCAGACATTTGTGGTAGTAATAAATTGTTGTCACCATGGGAGCATTCAGCATGCAGACTATTTCTTCGTTTCAAAGCTCATTCTTGTGCTTTCCATTATTTAACAGTAATCAACATCAATTTACTCAGTATAACTGGCTCGTACCAAGAGCAGACTCAGAGGCAGGAATCAGACAGTACTCAGGATAAAAGTCTAATAATTTATAATTAGGGAATCACACACAAGTAGGTAGTCAACAAAGCAAAAAAGATAGCAAAGGAGAATGCAAAATGTATAGTCCAAAAAAGGAAAAACTGTCTAAAATACGAAACTAACCAGGTAAATAAGCAAAAGCAATGGTCTAAAAATTGTCTGTCAGGAGGAATGCAAGAAAAAGAAGCACAAAGGCTATGTTCAAATGAGTAATTAGCTGATTGGACACAGATGTGGCAGAGAAATTGGCAGGGCACAGAAACAAAGGCAGAAGTAAAACAAAGATCAATAAAAACGAGGGAAGTAATTTCAGAATAGAAGGGGAAAGTGTGGGTTGTTACACTCAGCTGTGAAATATATTTCTCTATTTGTGATTTTATCAATTTTCAGAAGAACAGAAAAGAGGAACATACATGTTAAGATTACTAAGAACTCTAATCCAAGTAAAAAAACAGTCTTTATAACAAAGGTCCCAGTGAATACTGCAAAAAGGGAAAGGTTAGGTTGTTGTACGCTACAACAGGTAGCACAAGGGATGAGGCGTCACACTGGGAGACGCAATGATCTGGTGAAGAGCGAAGGACCAAACTGGAGCTTTGTACTGCAGGTGAGTGAAAGATGATGTACAGGTACACAACTGAGGGAAATGCGGGAACCACAGGGACTTCAAGCACCCTGAAACATACATTCACACATGTGCACAATAATCACAAAATTTTATTTTTTTAATTTATTTTTTGAGCTTTTTAGCTTGTATAGGACATTGGAGAAAAGACAGGAAAGCTAGGAGAAAAATACAGTAAAAAGCTTAGGAGCAGATTCAGACCCAGGCCTCTGCACATGGGCCACCTCCTCTACCAGCACCCAGTCATTTTTGCACTTTATAAAATTAAAGTACTGTACTGTTTTTAACAGCAGAACATGGTGCACGGAAACATGACTTGACTAGACATGGAGGACATAGGCAAGGCAGAGCAAACTTAAAACAATGAGCACCAACATTCATAAACAGAACCGGAAAGGAAAAATACAAAACTCAAAACTACAAAAGCTACCATGAACTCAAAACACTGGGCAAAAAGCCCAGGGCAAGGACAATACTAGAATTCTGATGCACAACCTTCTTGAACAGGCTGTATCATGCAGCAGGCTATATATTTTTGTCAGATAATTCCATTAAAAAGCCACCAACAGCACAAACACAATTGAGAGGTTCAGTTCAGTGACTCTAATTAGCGGAGATGAGGCCTAATAAACAGCTGCAGCTTCCTGTGTCGCGACATCTGTCAATCAGAACACCCCCACCCCCCTATCCCACCATAGGTGTTATAAAGAAAGGAAACTATTGATAGATGCAAAAACTGTTAGTGTTTAATAAGATTCTAAAAAGAAATCTGCTTAAAAAGAATTTATCTTTAATGCTCTGATCAATTAAGATGTTCTTTAACATTCATCAATCCTCACAGTACAGTTTGGTTCTTGTGAGCAGCACACATGTCTTTTTCATTAAGAATACTGGATGTACACACAGTAGATGGAAGCCTCACTTTAAGAACATTTCTCCAGTTCCTTATATTCAGCTTAGAGTGCAGCGTGTTCACCCACATTAGTTGTTTTGACATATAAATTCATAAAATGTGTATGAGGATGCTCAAAAAAGGCAGGAGGCTATCATCAGTCCACATGCTGCAGCAGCAGCAGCACAGCACTGCGGTGATCACCCATGTGAGACGTCCTTACTTCACTGCATTTCATATAAGCAGGAACATGAAGATAAACAAATGCTGATTCATTTTTTTTCTGCTTGAAGTGCCTTATGTTTGCTGTTTCCATTATCAATATGCCTCTCTTCCACTTTTGACTCCAGTTCAAGACAAATGAAACAATATACTGTATTTCCTGCATAAAGCCTCCTATATTCTAACATAATAAAATACTTTCAGCCCACTGGGTTTTCTTTCTGCATTTATTGTTTTCATCTTTTGAATATGAAGAAGTTTTTTTTAGTCACAATCAAAAGAAGCTGCTTCAAGAATAAAAAAGACTGATCAAAGAATAGTGAGAATGTTTGGAAAGTTACTTTTGAAATGCAGTAACGTGGTTAACCTGTTTGCATTTTTTGTTTTTTTTACCACTAGCAAACAGTGTTTATATTGTCCATTTGCCTTGGTGTGGTTGGTGTTTTGCATACTTATTCCTTCAGGCTACTTAGAGCAAATCGTTGATTTGATTGGCAGATGAAGGAAAATGCTAATTTAAGTGAAAATGCTCAAAATGTTGGTGCTTCATGTACATCGTTCTTCACTTGATGGTGCACTTGAACTTTCCTTTTTTATTTAAGTTCTCAAATAACGTTTGTGCAACAGCAAAAGTCAGCTGTGATCTAAGGTGAGTGCTGCAGTAACCGAATATGAATAAACATTAAAATAAAAGCATCTTAAAGACAGACTTAGCAATAGAAGCCCAACATCGCTATAGGTTTTGCGATAATAGTATCAAGTCTTTGGTATACATTGAAATAGATATTAGAATTTAGGCAAAAGTATTCATCTTGATGGCACTGAAAAGAGCAGCCAAGGATGGGTTCGTCACTGACCAGCGAATTTGTCTTTTATGGTCTTGATGACTTGCATCATCGGGGCATGTGCCAACAGAAGTCCTTCCTGCATGAGGAAAAGATGTAAAGCAACAGAATGGATGTTTTACTCAACATAGGACCTTTTAAAAAATATATTCACAATTAACACCTTTATAATCGCATTTCAGTTACTAAGTGTAATGAACTTACACAGCAGCTTATCAAAATCTTTCTTATAGCCTAATGTCTCCATTACAGTTATGTTTATTTTATATTTCAGTGATTTCTAACTGTCCAACACTGGTGACAGTTTACATCACAGGACTACTGTATGTTGTTTGGTGATTAAGTCTGATTGCAAACTACAGAACAGACTGTGTTAAGGCAATGCTTTATTGTTCTGTAGTACTCTCTGTTGGTGTACAAAAAAAAAACCCAATCTTTTCCCATTCAAATATAGAGTCTGTTGCTAATAGAGACAAATTTAGGCTGTAGCCTGCATAGCAACAATTTAACTAAATGCTAAATGGTGCACACAAAATGGGCAGAGTGAAATTTGCATTTTTCCAGACAGGGTATTTGCAACGAACTTAATTGTGAAGCATTTTATGGCGTTAAAAAGTAGAATTTTTTTCAGGTAGTCCATAATTCCGTAATTTAAATTAAAACCATGTTGAAAAGTAAGGTAGCTCTAAATGCTTATTTGAGATCACAGGCAGATGCTCCTTGGACACAATCACAGCTTTCAGTATGATGTATGATGTTTGTGTAGTTTGTTCATGACATGGCACAGTACTGTTTTTAAGCCTCAGGTTTCTTGGAGATTTAGTATGCAAACATTAGCTAATCAGCACTAATCACAATGTAGTCTGTTGCAGATGTTGCTTGTTTTTCAGTATCTTTTTGCATCAACTCCTCATAGATCATTGGGACCTGAGCAACCAAAACTGGCACACTGAAGGTTCTTATCTGAAGTTGTGCTCAAAAGTTTACATACATTTCAAAATTTTTGATTTTTTTTTTTTTGGCCATTTTTCAGATAATATGCTAATACCACAAAACCTTTTCTTTCACTTGAGGTTAGTGGTTGGGTGAAGCCAGTTACTATCAAATAATTGTGTTTGAACTTTTTTAGATCATAATGACAACAGAAACTACCCCCCAAAAGTTCTATGGCTGTTTGAAGATGCTCAATAAGGAGGCACATGAAGAAAAATAGGCTGCATGGCTGAATTGCCAGATGAAAGCCATTACTGCACCAATACCACAAAGAAGCCCATTTACAATATGAAAAACATCACGGAGACAAGCCTCAAAACTTCTAGAATAAAGTTATTTGGGGTGATGAGAACAAAATTTAAGAGTTTGGCCATAAATGCTACATTTGGAGAGGAGTCAACAAGGTCTGTGATGAAAGGTACACCATCCCTACTGTGAAACACAGAGGTGGATCATAGATGTTTTAGGGATGTGCGAGCTGCACAGGGAACTTGGTCAGAATTGATGGCAAGATGAATGCCGCATGTTATCAAAAAATACTGGAGGAAAATTTGCGCTAAGCATCCTGGAAGTTGCATATGAGACGAACTTGGACATGTCAACATGACAATGATCCAGAACACAAGGCCAAGTCAGCCTGTCATTGGCTACAGCAGATAAAAGGTGAGAGGCCATCTCAGTGTCCTGACTTTGGCATTGAGACACTTTTTGGGAGATCTCAGTTCATGCAAGACAGCCGGAACTGATTTTGCCAAGAAGAATGGGCAGCTTTACCATCTGAGCAAATAAAGCGCCTCATCCAGAGCTACCACAAAAGATTTCAAGCTGTCATTGATGTTAAAGGAGGCAATGCGCAGTATTATGTATTAGGATATGTAAATCCTGATTAGGGTTATTTGAGTAGTTTCTATTCTCATTATTTTTAAAAAGGCAAACACAATTGTTTGATGATAAGTGGCTTCACCTAACCATTAACCTGCAAGAAATATGTTTTTGTGTTATCATTTATATTCTCTGAAAAATGGCCAGAAAAAGCACAAATTCTGCTGGGGTATGTACTGTAAACTTTTGAGCACAACTGTACATCAGATATTATGATATCATCGTGTTGCCTAGCAACCACCTAATAACTAGAATTTTATATATAATAATTTTTTAGCATTTACATACCTATAACACCTTATAAATGCATCTTATATTTTTATTTCTTGGCAATAACAGCTAATTTATCTCCAAAAATGTTGAATTATCCATGATATATCGTGATACCGTCTCACTGCCTGGCAACCGCTCAGCACCAGGATAAAATTACCTGTTTTTAGCCTTTATGCTACAGACACCTAATGAAGGTATCCTATTGTTTTAATTTCACAACAACAGGATTTATTTTATCTCCACAAGATCTGAATTTTAATGCCTAGCAACAGGTTAAAATTACCCATTTTCAGTAAACAATATCTACTGAACCTATTTTATCTTTTTTTTTTTTTTACTTTTCCCATTGAGTATATCAGTTTGCCCAACAGACCAAACAGGTCAAAGAATACTGTGGCATGGGTATGCACTAGTTATTCAAATTTAAACCTTGAGCTGATGCTTAGGCTGTATGAAGAGTACTCCAAGGTTACTACAGTTCAGCCTCAGGGTAGCAGACCTGTGTACTACTACCTGGCAAAAAAAAAAAAAGCAAATTAATGTAGTAATGCATAAATCTTTTTAAAGAAAGTGGATACTTGTAGTCTTAAACTGTAAAGCATGGGCACACATAAAGGAGAGGAATAATTGATTACCAGACTTAAAATTCAACACATTACCTGTGATGTGAAGAAAAACATGCAGGAGTTGTTCTCTTGCCTATTATCAGCCTTTTATTTTGCGTGCTGTCTGTTTTTGAAGCAAGGTCACAGTGAAAGTGCTTTCAAATACAACAATCACTTCAGTAAAAACACAAACACACCTTTCAATATGTGGTGTCCTTCTGAAATTACAGCGCCTCTCAAAGGGGAAGAGCTAACAATGGAAACATCCACCTTCCAATAATGTGAAGAGAATACGGCCTGTTCTTCAGTCACAATAGATACAGATGGGATTCATTGACAGATAACCCATAAATAGTGTTATAAAACGAATCACATCTATTCATCACTGTTTTATTTATTGTTTTGCATAAATAAGCAGAAGTTTGGTCATTACTGTAGAACTGGACTAAACTGTAATTTATCATGAACTGATGGTGCAGCTGCAGCTCTCTTACATACAGATTTTATAGCTGGTTTGGATCTATTTATGGTGGAACTAAACAACAGCTCATTTGTCTTGATAGGTTTCTAAGTGTATTACACAGAATGATGAGTAAGTGCCACATGAGAAAAAACGAGTTCTAAGTTGCTTGGACTGCTTACTGGCAAAAAAGGCAGAAGTATACATGTGGCCTACTTTCAGATGACTCATGCACATGTCATGTGATAACCTTACTCACTGGTTTCACCTATTTAAGCAAAAGCATGAGCAACCAAAGACTGTGAGCTGTGATTTTAGGATTCAGATCAGGGGAATACCACTAGGAAACCAGGCTCAGATTAATGCAGGAACCTGACACAGACGTTTTTATTTTTTATTTATCTATTTTTGCTGAATATTGATGAGTTTGTCACTGATCTATTAGTGAGGCATGTGGGATATTCTGTTAGAGCTTCTTCCTGAAAAAGCGCTGAATGTGGAACAACCTGCAGGGAAGGGGCGGGAAGTCTAGATGGTACAAAATTCCTGGCTGAATTATATCTGCCTCTCAACAAGAACCTGTGTAATATTATATAACCAAAATTTCAAATCCTTTTTATTTAGATAAATATGTAAGAAATGTGCACATTAAGAATTCCATTAGTTTGAGATATTATTTATTTGGTTGTTAACCTCTTGTAAGAGAGAAATTTTGGGTGTGTTTTGTGAAAGTGCTCCAAAGTAATTTATTTTGATGATGATGATGATGATGATGATGATGATACTTTATTGATCCCACAATGGGGAAATTGCATTGCAGTCAAACATTATTTTGATTACATATCAGCTCAGATAGGCCCACTGTGTTTCATATACATATACCAAGTAAACTGAGTCAGAGTTGTCAGACAATAGTTTAGATACACCTTGTAGTTACTAGTTGATATGCACATAAGGAGCAATAAGAAATCGTGTGCTGCAGTCTGTTTTGAGGCAAGTCAAAAAAGAAATTGATACCCTCCTAAAATAATGGTCTTGGTCATTTTTCAGGTTTTTCAGAAAACACAAAAAAATTGAACCAAATATAGAAAATATGGTGAATTAGGCAAAAATCTAAACAAAAACAAAACATTTTTTGTCAAAAAAATTATTTTAGGAAGGTGATGAACTGTTCCATGTTGTAAAATATGTTTGCAATCTTTGTTTTGAATCTATTTCTCAGTGCATCATTTCTTAGAAAACACAAACTTATTCTGTGAGCACTTTCCAGTTCTGCTTGATTGGTTTTACTCAGTGGTGAGATTGGAAATTTGTTTACCAAACATCAGTGCACCTCAGAATTGCTTCAGTTTAATGGCATTCTCAAGCCTGTGATGTCAGAAAACAAAAAACTGTGTGTACCGAACATTGCCATAGTGCCACCGTGCTGCAACTGATGCTGAGCAAGCCAGCTATTTGCATGCTGGATGCTGGCTTACATGTCTGAGCTGTTTCTGCAGCCTCACATGTCCATGAGAACACCATCTCTGATCTGATCGTTCAGGGGGAAATCTGAGACAGACGTACCAAGATGAGGTGCTCCAACTTTTACTTGTCCCTTTCTTGTGGCAGCACCCTGCCCTGCAACGGTTTCAGGAGGACAATTCCTGCCTCCATACTGCTCATGTAGTGCAGGTCTTTTTGGATGAGGAACACTTCTAGACGCTTCTTTGGCCAGCATTTAGTCCCGATCCTGTATGTCTCCTACTGAACATGCCTGAGACATGCTGGGTGGATGTGTGGATGGCGTTGCATAACTGCAGACCAGTCAGGGTGTCCACACTGACCAGTCACCCACTGAAAGTGCCAACAGTGGGTACATGTGCATCAGTGCTGGACCAAGGGGCAATGGAAGAAGGTGGCCTCGTTTGATGAATCACATTTTTTTTTTTTTTTTTACATCATGTGGATGGCCGGGTGTGTGTGTCGCTTACCTGGAGAACACCTGGCACCAGGATGCATTATGGGAAGAAGGCAAGCTGGCAGAGGCAGTGTGATGCTTTGGGCAATGTTCTGCTGGGAAACCTTGTGTCCTGCCATCCATATGGATCTTAGTTTGACATGTACCACCTACCTAAGCACTGTTGCAGACCATGTACACCCCTTCATGGAAACAGTATTCTCTGATGGCTGTGGCCTCTTTCAGCAGGATAATATGAACTGCCATAAAGCAAAAATGGTTCAAGAATGGTTTGAGGAGCACAACAACGAGTTTGAGGTGCTGTCCTGGCCTCCAAATTCCCCAGATCCAATTCCAATTGAGCATCTGTGGGATGTGCTGGATAAACAAGTCACATCTATGAGGGCCAACCTCACAACCTACAGGATTTAAAGGATCTGTTGCTAACATCTTGGTGCCAGATAGTACAGCACACCTTCAGGGGTGCTTACCACCAACCCTACAAAACTACAACAGCTTTTTATTATATGCACATTAATGTTTACATGAATAACTGTTTGCGGCCTATATTATAATGTAGACAGCTGTTTATGCACTTTAATGTTGAAATAATGACTGTATGCATTTGGTGACAAAATTCATTTCAAAATGAATTCTGACTAAGAAGGTTGTTTTCTACATACACTTGTTAATAGGCTTCAGTGGATGTAAATGTACATAAACTGGGAAGTCTGTCATTTAGCAGTGAATAGCAATCAGTTAGTTAAATTACAGCTGGTAAGACTTCCTTCCTCTGACTGTTTTTTTTATTTCCCCCTTAGCTCTGTCTCTGGTTCATGGACTCAAAGTGAGTCACTGGAGGACAAAATGTTATGTACCACAACTGAAACGCAGATGGCCGTGAGCTTTGCTTCAGCCATCACTCATTGCTCACTCACAGGTTAGCATGCCAACCAAGTCAGAGAAAACTGTCACAGTACACCCGTCAGTTTGGCAAACCACCCTGCTTCCTAAAGTCTAACTGGTCCATGTGGTGGATATTACAAAGTCTCAGAGATTGGGACGAGAATAATAAACTGATGAAATTCGCATGTTAGACATTTTTGCTGGAACATTTTGTGTTGTTTATATATTTAGAGCAAAACTGCACCGCACTGGTGGAGGTATGTTATATTCACACATGTTGAATTCCACATAAAAAGGCAGTTAGTATTGTTGCACATGTGTGACAGGCTGTAAAAACAGAAACATGTGGCATTCAATTGATTCCAGTCAACAATCAAATAGCTGTTGATGCTTAAAGGTGAGTTCTATAGAGATTATGTGTAAAAGGAGGAAAAACCTGCACATTTCAGCATGCTAGCTCCATCTTAAATGAAACTTACCATTTAAATACTAAAAGAAAAGCTGCTGCTGATGCACCTGTTGAAGTGGCATTCAGTTCCTCATAAAGATGTCTCCAAAAGCGAAATGGTTCCCATCCATCTAGAAACCTGTCAGCCAGTTTGTTGACTTCTCTGGACCAGTTTTTAGGGCTTGCACATGTAGCCAAAGCCAGTGCAGGATTTCAGTTTCTGTCAGCTGGCCATTGTTTACAAATTCAAATACATTTTTAATAAATGTATTTGAATAAAGAAACACGCTGATGAATAAATGCTTAATCTGAATGTAACCGAAGTGTGCTTAAATTTGATGGTTAGTGGAACACAAATTACAAACAGAAGCTAGAAAGCTTCCTGTAGCAAAAGTCCCCTTACAGATTCTGATTATTCATAAGCAGGAATAATTATCCATGTTAAGATGCCCAAATCTTACAGCCAAAACATGAGCCTAGTCCACAAACCAATGTAAATTTTTTGTTACTGACATTCAGGGTCCCACAAATATAGATACAGATATTCATGTCTTCCATCCAGCCTGTATCTTTCCCAGCCTTTTATCTAGCACTACCCTCAGGCTAACATTTCAGTTTGTCTGATACTTTAAGAATGGCCACACAGTTAATGACACTGAGTATCAGCTGCCTCAGTTGGTGGAGCAGAGGGATCACAAAAGACATCTTTGGGTTGCTGGTTTGATTCTGGCTCAAAGGACAGGGTATTTTGGGTGCCTGTGGCTCAGGAGGTAAAGCGAAGTGTAAAGAATAAAAACACTCTGTCACTCTGTGGTAATAGGTGAATGCATCTTGTAGTAGAAA